>NC_081411.1:318820843-319010843 GCF_030272615.1 Cryptomeria japonica
CACAACACCGGAATTGGTAATACCAAGATATGTCAGACTGAATCATTCAGAAGAACAAATTATAGGAGATAAGAATGCTGGTGTACAAACTAGAAGGAAAATCAGAGAAAACTCCTGTCTGATTTCAACTATTGAGCCTAAAACTGAAAAATAAATTGAATGAATGATTCAATAATTGGATAATGTATTCAATAATATACAAGCGTATATATAGGGATTACAAGACGACGTTCTAAATTAAGAACAAGTCGTTTAAAGAGAACTACTAAAAAGCTAATCGCTAAATAAAGCTTAAAACTAATTAACTAAAAAGAAAAAGCTAAATGCTAAATAAAGCTTAAAAGCTAATTAACTAAAAAGCTAAATGACCATTAAACAAGGAACTAAATATAGGTGACAAAAATATAATTAAATATTCTAATACCCTCCCTTAATGGTCATTCTATCTACTAACTACCCTACAGAAGACACTGCAAGCCTTTTGATCACAAATGAAAAGAACACTTTGCTGTGGTGGAGACCCTCCCTGGATCTGAAAAGTGTTAATGACCAAGAATACCAAAATCCATCCAACTTGACGTTGGGTAACCAAATTGAAACCTGAAACCATGATTTTGAGGAAAATCGCCAAACCCTTTTGCAGAAGAGTATCAACTCCAAAATTGACTGCAAGATACCATGGTTGCAGATGTTCGCTCTGGCAGGTGCGACCCAAATTGACTGCAACAAAACACGATTTTTGAGGAAAAAACTGTCAAACCCTGAAATAGGAACCCTCGAAAAGAGAATTTACGATTTTGAGGAGAAAATCGAAAAACCAAGAAATCTGAGGTTACAAATCATCGTTTTTGTGGAAAAAAATGGTAAAACCCAGATAACTAAAATCTTACGCGAATATAGTGTATTACAGATGAGAAAATTTTTAAGGGAAAATTATAAACCCCGCAAACAATTTTTGAGGAAAAAATCGTGAAAACCCTCCCATGATTTTTTGTGGAAAAAATAAAAAAACCGACAGACAATTTTTTCAGGAAAAAATCGTGAAAACCCTGGGACTTGTAAGACGAGGTGTGGCCTAAATCAATTTGATCAAGGCAACGATATTTAGATATCGTGAACATGCATTGTTTCCAGGTGTTGTGGTTGAGGCCACTGAACTTCTGATTGTGTTCCAACATGATGTCGGTCAACGATGCCATCACGAAAATGGAGGTTGAACGAGGTCAACCTAGTGAAAGCATGAGACAGAAGAATCTGATTCAAAAATCAGAATAGAAGCAGCTGCTGAAAAAACTAAAACCCTACAAGAGAATTCTGGCACGAATTCCAAGGCACAAATTTCGAGGTTTGGAAGAAACCCAAAAATTAGAATTTTATGCACTTAAAACAACAAAAATCCCAATGTCCACAGAAACAACAGAAATTGTGAATTGTTGTTTTTAAATTCCAAGGTAAATTTGTTGGCACAAAATTTGAGGTGTAGAAAACGAGGCACCCAGAAAAATCTGAGACCAACCCCAAAAATCTCTCGAAAAACCCACCAAGAATCTGAAAATAGAATGCAGATCTGACGGCTCAAAAATTGAGGCACGGAAAACAATGCACCCAGAAAAATCTAACGATGACCCAGTTGAGGTCGCAAAAAACCCACCAAGAATCGGCAACCAGAATAAAATTTCAACTTGAATTGAAGGGTCAAAACCCTAGTCGAAAATTGTAAAACCCTAGTCGAAAATTGCAAAACCCTAGGAAAATTTTCAACCTGCAAAAAAAAACTGCCCAGGAAGAGAAAAAATCTGCTTTTTAAAAAACAAAACAGTTTAAAAAAAAATCTCTTCAATAAAAACTTCGAAAAATTTTAATAACAAAATTTTTTGAAATTTTTAATTTCCATGCTCTGGTACCATGAAAAATAAATTGAATGAATGATTCAATAATCGGATAATATATTCAACAATATACAAGACGACGTTCTAACTTAAGAACAAGTCATTTAAAGTGAACTACTAAAAAGCTAAACGCTAAATAAAGCTTAAAAACTAATTAACTAAAAAGAAAAAGCTAAATGCTAAATAAAGCTTAAAAGCTAATTAACTAAAAAGCTAAATGACCATTAAACAAGGAACTAAATATAGGTGACTAAAATATAATTAAATATTCTAATAAAAACAGTAAGAGAGGCGTTGAAGGATGATGATTGGATTAATGCTGTGAATGAGGAATTGGATCAAATAGAGAAGAACAAGACATGGACACTTGTTCCCAGACCGGAAGACAAGATTGTGATTGACACTAAATGGGTCTTTAGAAACAAGTTGAATGAAGAAGGCAAGGTTGTGAGGAATAAAGCAAGGTTGGTATGCAAAGGCTATGCACAAGAAGGAGAAGATTATGGAGAAACCTTTGCACCAATGACAAGATTGGAAGGAGTAAGAATGTTACTTGCTTATTCTACATTTAAAAGCTTTAAGATCTACCAGATGGATATTAAATCTGCTTTTTTTAATAACATCCTTGAGGAAGAAGTGTACATAGAACAACCAGATGGATTTGCTTTGTCTGAGGATAAAGATATGGTTTACAAGTTACATAAGGCACTGTATGGATTGAAACAGGCACCGAGAGCATGGTATGAAAGATTGCACGCACACCTGATCAAGATAGGATTCCAGCATACTAGCGAGGACAGTAACATATATCTGAAGACTGATGGAGACAGAGTGTTGATAGCTGAAGTATTTGTAGATGATATAATTTTTGGAGGTGATGATGATTTATGTATGGCTTTTGCTGGGGAGATGAAAGAATTTGAGATGTCTCTTATTGGTGAGATTAAGTTTTTCATTGGGTTGCAGGTCCAGCAATTGGATGGTGGAATATTTATCTGTCAGAGTAACTATGTAAAGGAAGTGTTGAACACATTTGGCATAAGGACTGTAAACTGTTTGGTACTTCGATGGTGACAGGTTGTAAATTGTCTAAACATGATGATTCACTCTCTGTTGATGAAAAAGTATATAGGTCCATGATTGGTAAGTTGCATTATGTTGTTCATAGTAGGCCTGATATTGCACATTCTGTTGGTTTGGTTACTAAATTTTAGAAGGATCCCAAGGAGACTCATTTGGTAGCGGTGAAAAGGATATTCCGGTACTTGAAAGACGCAATAGATTATGGTTTATGGTATCCTTATAAAGGTGATTTTTCTTTGAATGTGTTTACTGATTCACCCCCCCTCTTAGTATTAACCGGATCCGATGACTGGAAAAGCACTACCGGTGGAGCTTTTCTTCTTAGAGGTAGATTGGTTGCTTGGACAAGTAAGAAGCAAACTTGTGTTTCACAGTCAACAACATAGGCAAAATATGTTGCAGCATCTATGATTTGCACACAGGCAATCTGGATGAGACATGTGTTGGAAGGTTTTAAGCAAGATGTGTCTGAACCGGTGATTATTTATTGTGACAATACTATTGCTATTGATATTTCGAAAAATCCCGTGTTATATCAAGGACAAAGCACATAGAATTGAAATATCACTTTTTGAGGGAGAGAGTACAGGAAAAACAAGTCAGAATTCAAGCAAAGAGCAGCTAGCAGACATTTTCACAAAACCATTGTCGTAGACTACCTTTGAGTAAATTAGGGATCAAACCCCTACACAAGAAAAACTAGGATGCAGGAGATGCATCAATCTAGTGGGCTTCATGAATATTTTTCAGTTTTCACCATGGATTGATGAAATGTTGGCTACTCCGCAGGGGGAGCAACTTAGATGAGATTTGCAAAGATGTTGAAGACAACATCAGTAGATTTGATGATCGGTGATGCATATGCACCTTTGGCATTGCTATCAAAGGGGGAGAATAAGAAATGTGTTTGGGGAGATTAAATGAAGATTTAGTTCTAGGTGGAGAAGAGAAGAACCGACAGAAGAGTGAAGTGTAGCAGAGAAGTTTTAGAACTAAGCAACATGATTTTAGTTGAATATGTTGGTGTTGCCACCAATGCCAAAGGGGGAGAATGTTGGCATGATTGACATAACTGATACAGAAGAAGAATGATGACTGAATCGGTAAAGGACTGTTTGTGATGACATTGTGATGAAGAGATTGAGATTGCATGATTGGATGACTTTGATCAGTTATTTGTGTTGTCATTGATGGCAACTGATGTTTACTATGTTGTATTTTGTCATCTTAGTCTTTTTGGTCTATCGGAAAGAGCTTACCGATAAAGCAACGGGAAACTGGGAATTAGGACCTTAATCGGTAAACGAGGAAACGTTTTGATTAGATTTGACGATTGGTGATGATTGAAGTGTTGCGGTTTGGAATGTGAGTTTGTATCATTGTAATATGTATCTGACCGAAACCGCATCATGTTTTGGTTATCGGAAGTCATGTTTATGATTTTTGTTGTATTTTTGCTAGGGTTTAAGGACCGGTAAAAAATTCTCTTAACCGGTAATGATTTTTGGTTTGGTGGTGATCTACATCAAATTCAAATATTGGTGATGACGTGGCTGGAACCGCGTGAAGTGTTTGAATGATGTTTTGGTGCGATCAAGAGCGAATTTCTTGGGAATGTGCAAAGTGCTTAGCGAAATGAGCTAAGGGTTTGAAAGAGTATCAGATCGAGGTGCAGTGATCATTCAACGGTTGTAATTGATTGGAATGATCCATATGATGATTTATAATGAGTTGTAAAGATCAGTGATGATCTATGTTGTAAGTCTTAAGGTTTTGTAATCGACTAAGTTGTAAAGGTTATTTAGGTCGGTACAGTTGATGTTTGTTGTGTTGATGGTTTTGAGAAGAGTGTGAAGCTGAACCAAAGTGTGAGAGATCTGCCAGAGTGTAGCAGATTTGGAGCAGAATTGGATCTGATCAAGCAAGCAGTTAAGTGCTATACCTAGATCATTCATTGTTGTTCCCCAATAGTTGCAGCAGTCAAAATCCCTTAACCGGTTAGATTCTAACAGGCCTTACATTGTAAATCTCTTAATCGGGTAGCTCAACATCTGAGTGTTAAATCCTCTTGTGAGCCTCTTGCGAGGTTGATCCTAATAGGTCAAAGCTCCTAACAGGGCTCATCATCTAAATCCCTTAACCGGGTGACTCCTTATAGGGTCTGCTCCTAACAGGGCATCTTTGTATGCTCCTAACCGGGCTAGGCTCCTAACAGGGCGCATTCCAAAAGAGTGCACAATTTTTGTGGGTACCAATTCCCACTATTTGGGTTTCCACGTGAAAAACATGGTGTACATATGGTGAATGTTTTTATGTGCTGTTATGTTTTATTTTCAATTTATGCATGTTGATGAACACTTAATGAGCAGTTTTGTTAAATCAGTTTAACAGTTGGTTATCAGTGATTACCGGTAATGGTAAAGGGTTTATTACTGGTTTATGATTGATTTGGTGAAGTTTTATAAGTTCAGGTTTTAAGTTTGAATTTGTTGTTAATACTGATTCACCCCCCTCGCCCCCCCTCAGTATTAACCGGATCCTCTCAGATTAACAACATAAACCTACTCCACAATATTTCAATAAGTTAATGTTATGTAATATTACATAAAAAATAAAATAAAATTGGGCTTATTGGCATCTCAATTTTATCCAAACTTGATTGGCGTAGAACTTTGATGAGAGCCACAAAGTTGGTGGTATCAATGCAACGAAGGACTTAAAGCAAACATGTTGGTCCAGGTCTAAAGCTACATTAAATAAAATATCTGCAACTTTGTTGTAAAGGTCTATTAAAGTTGTAAAGGCAAGGAATCCTTACAACTCTTGTTTATAAGATTCCATGGTAGATGTGGATATATGCATGATATAGAACATCAGGCTGTACAGAAACCCAGATCAGATCAACAGCTGAAAGAAAAGTATGGTAATAATCTCCAATAGGAAAATTAAAACTGGCAACTGCTGTCAAACATATTATAGCAGGTTTACATCATGAAAATGACCTCATTTTCATAAAGACAAGGATGTAAATCATTTCATACGACGTCATGAAATATGATCAAGTATTATTGATCACTTTGATGCCTGGATCTGAATTTTTTTCTTTACAAAACCCTTAACTGAAGTCTGCAATTCTGAATGCTCTGAAACCATGGTGAGCATGACAATACGGCCCCTCAAACATGCCAGCATGATGATGTTATATATAGCTTGGAAGAATGTCGACAACAGTAAGTCAAATGATGATTGAAACTAGTTTCCTAAAACCATATACAGCTTTGGATGGATGGAACAATTGAATATTTGGACAAAGATAAGGACTGAAAACTACTTGACAAATCCTTAGCACCCATCAACATGTGAAAATTGAAATTTTGGCAATATAAAGCCTAAGTGGAATGATAGTTGAAACTTTATACTGAAATTCTGCCAGTTATAGACTGAAAAACTGCTCTTGTATGCCTGATTACAGGGAATGTCCTGACTTTTCTGATTTTTATTTGAAATTATGACAGTGGAAAGACAACCATTACTGACATCACATATTCTTAAGTTTCTGCTGTAAGTATGCTGAAATAATGGTGAATAGTGAAAACTTATTGAAATCAGGCATTTTGATAATGAATATCACTACAGACCACTTTTTCAAAGGTAGAGTTTGATCTGAAATATTGTAGACTTTCTTCAGTCTAATATGCTGCTGTTTGAAAAGCTGAACGCTATGGTAAAGACAGAGATTGCTGAAAACTCTACTGGAGTAAAACCAAAGGTTGCAGCTAAAATTCTGCCAGTTATAGACTGAAAAACTGCTCTTGTATGCCTGATTACAGGGAATTTCCTGACTTTTCTGATTTTTATTTGAAATTATGACAGTGGAAAGACAACCATTACTAACATCACATATTCTTAAGATTCTGCTGTAAGTATGCTGAAATAATGGCGAATAGTGAAAACTTATTGAAATCAGGCATTTTGATAATGAATATCACTGCAGACCACTTTTTCAAAGGTAGAGTTTGATCTGAAATATTGTAGACTTTCTTCAGTCTAATATGCTACTGTTTGAAAAGATGAACGCTATGGCAAAGACAGAGATTGCTGAAAACTCTACTGGAGTAAAACCAAAGGTTGCAGCTAATCAGGTGCTATAAATGACAATTGCTGAAAATAGCAAAGACTTCTGTGTAGGCTGATTACCCATTAAATCCCTTCTAGTTGCCAAAATCTGATTGCTGCTGCTACAAAGATCACATCTGCTGTAAGTTAATGAAACCCTGCTGGAGGTCGCCAAAACTATGCTCTGCTAATTTTCAATAAAGTCCCGCTGTTGCATTTCCAGATATGATTGCTGCAATGAAGTTTGATGATAAATAATGAAGATTGAGGAAAACACAAAACTTATTCTATTTCTGCCTTAGGCCGCCTCTTGCTCTATATACAATTTGTTTTTCTAATTTTATCTTGCCAAAACACATCCCAACATATTTGTATTGCTGCATGCAGATTGGTGCAAATTCCCAAGCAATCACACCATTTTTTCTTGCCCTTCCTAATACTTTTAGATCCCATAGCTTTCTACAAGTGCAATGTATTAGAAGTTTGCAAGCATAACAAAGATTAGCAAACCAAGACAACCAAACTGTGCAAATTTAAAGTTCTTGTGCTCAAAGGTCACCACCACATTATACCAGCCTCTACCATAGGATTCTCTCTATTGCAACCTACACTTTTAAGTCCAGAGTTGGAATTTTTTGTTCCATATACTAATCCACTTTTTTACTAGGTCACTACTGCCCTATACCACTTGCAATTTGGGCCATTTGGTTTTAATATTATTTGTGGAATAAATAAGAACTTTATACGTCATGGGTTTGATTATTTGGAGTGGAGCTGTATTAAGGACTGGCAAATCGATTTAATAAAGGCTTGGTTTGATTAATTTGTGGCAATTATTATTTAAATCACAGTTTTGATCAATCGGCGACATTTTCCAAATATCTCTAATGTTTGGTGATTATGGTAAACTTATAATTTTATTATTTTTGCAAGTATTAGTAAGAAGGCCGATACAAATGAGGGAGCAATACTAAGGTTCGAAGAATATAATTATTGAGGCCTGTTCTCTAATTTGGCCAACTATTGTAAAGTTTTCACTTGAATCTTTAATTGTTGCTATTGCTATAAGAAGCAAATGACATTTATTCTTAAGTTCATTGTAATACGATGATTTCTATCTAGAACGATGTCAATCCTCAAAGCTCTTGATTTTATTTCGATTCTAGAGGCGGTGGTACCGATGTCAGCAGATTGCCTGGAAACTGTGGTTGGTGAATCAATACCTTTTGGAGTGAATGAGTCATAGTCTTCATTCATGGCTAAATATTGTTTTGAACGGTGTTAGGCTCATAGCTCTAGCAATTGCAAAGTGTATTGAACAACATTCTTGGGGATATTATTTGTAGTCTTAGTCCTTGTGAAGAGTTTGTGCCCTGCGACTTCCAACACAAGCACTATATCATTATATCGGTTCCCTATTTTAACCATAGCGACTATGACATCCCATTCAGGTGTTTATTGATATGATTATGAGCTATACTGAAGAGAGGTGAACAAGGTGCAATTTGTTTCAATTTCTTATGGAATCATTGATAATATTGTTTTCTTCAATAGTTTACATTACAGGATAAAATAACTAATAACTCCTACTAGGATATTGTTGTTATTCATTTCAAATTATTGTCGTAGGAGAAATAAGGAGGCAATACATATTGTACTCGAAATATTTAATTTCTTGTATATGCTATCCTTGTGTTCTTGTTTGAGTGCCAAGATCTGCAATCTAATATATGCACAACATCAGACCAAGTTTGGAATAGAACTAAAAGGTTATCAAATTTGGGTAAGATATTGAGAGGGTATTTTTCAGTGGCATCAAAGCAGTGAATCTGCCAGCTTGAGGGGAGAAATTAATGAGTGACAGAGAGCAACGATACCAGCTGCATGAAAAGAAAGAAGGGAACCGCCATGGGAGATAAAGAAGTTGACCTTGTTAATGCATTCTTCAAAGGGACTGAGGAATTTCACAATAATATGTCAGAGACATTGAGGGAAATGGTTCAGTTATTGAGAGGCTTAAATTAGCAATAATATGTCAGAGACATTGAGGGGTATGGTTCAGTTACTGAGAGACTTAAATTAGCAACTAAGTTGACAAGCCTGCACATAATAGGACTGAAGGACAGAAGGTAGTAAACACCAGATCCTTTAGTGCCAAGTTTTTACAAAAATACATAGATGAAGAGCAATATGATTAGGTTAGTGAGATGGACAAATTTCATAATGATTAATGCTTTGAGTGCTGCAGTTCACAATGATATGACTTTTACAGAGTTTTATGAGCTGAAAACAAAAGCTGGGAATAGGAAGAGGAGGCATGATGAAAGAAAGGATATCCAACACCATTTGGGGAAGATTACAATCCCCAAATTTGATGGGACATGTAGTACATCAACAAGGTTGTGGCTACAGAAATTAGACACCTACCTTTCATTGAATCCTCTGTTTGAAGAAGAGGCCATCATGTTTGCTACTTTACATCTTGGAGGGATAGCCCATGAATAGTGTTACATGGCATGATAACTCAAGGGCATGATTCTATAATCACTATGGAGGACTTTAGCAAAAGGTTAACTAAAAGATTTGATAGGAAGGATCCCGGAATTCACCTTAGGGATCTAGCACAACTGAAGCAAGAAGGGTAAGTGGAGGATTATGTAGCAGGATTTCAAAAGCTTGCAGTCATGGTTCCGGATGTAATAGAAAGATGTTTCATTGTCCTATTTGTTGAAGGCTTAGCTGAACCTCTCAAGGAATTAGTAAGGTCATTCAACCCAAATGCCCTGCAAGATGACATAACAAGAGCCCTTAATTTGAAGGATTCGGCGACTAGGAACAAATTTACCTCTATTGGAAAACACAATCATGAGGACATTAGTACTAAGCACAAGAAGGTATCTCAAGTGAAGTCTAAAGTCCCATCCAAGCCAAGTAAGGAAGATGATAAGAAGCTGAATTTTGAGAGCAAGAATGATCTGCGTAGGAAAAAGTTGTGCTTCACTTGTAAGGAGCCATGCGTGCCCAGTCATAGATGTCGTGGGAAAGGTCAATTGCATTATATTGAAGTTACATTTGATGTTGATGACACAATTTATGATATTTTAGAAAGTGACAATGAGGAGCAAGATACTATATCTTTATTACAAGCTGCCGCAACTTTACTTTTAGGTATTCCCAAGTATCAGCCATTTAGAGTAAGAGGATTTGTTATGGACAACAAGTAGCATGTTTGGTGGATACTGGTGCAACTCACAATTTTGTGAGTAATAGCTTGGTATCAAGAGGAGGATTGCCATTAGAGGATTTTTCAAGATTCTGTGTCATGATGGCTGATGGTTATAAGATGAGATGCAACAAGAGCATACCATGAATGAGCGTTGAGTTTGAAGACTACATCACCAATGATTTTTGTATGATTGGGATTGTTGATTCTGATATCATATTAGGAGTTCAATGGTTGAATTCTTTGGACAATACATTCAGGATTTCCAATAGAAGGAGTTGGAATTCATGGTGGATGGAAAGAAGATAATACTTAAGGCCTTGGTGGATGAAGCACCACAAGTAAGAGCAGCAAGTATGATAACAACAATGAACAATCATGATGTGAATGAGTGGGCAGCCTTACCAGTTGATTTGCCAAGGTGTGAATATGATATTGATGTAAGAGATTTTTCAGTATGTCATTTCATGCTGTGTTTCCTATCTCTTATGCATCTATGGTGGGCAGTTTGGAGCATGTTGGATGCATGAGTATGCAGAATGTTATTGATCAAATTGTAGTTTACATCATGAGTATGGAATTGTGGGATTGTGACGAGGCATTATTGGTTGAAGAAAGGATAAGTAAACACTCATCATTCTCTCATAAGGAGTTATGAAAGTTTCAAAATTTTGGATCGACTGATTAGCATAATAGTGGAAATACTTCAGAATGACAGAGTTGTAGGTTTCAGCAATGTTGATTGCATTAGTGTGGAGCAGCAGAGTGATATAGTATTTTTCATAAGGTCGGTTTGGGATCCTGGTGGTAGCAGAGAATTGCTTGAGGGCAAGCAATGTTTGGGCTGGGAATGTTCCCAAATCTTTATAAAGTGACTTAATTAAATTATTTAATTAAGTTGTCCAAAAATATATATTTTTCCAGAAAGGGATGACCTTAATTGATTAACTTAATTATAAAATAAAGTGAAAAGAATCAAATAATAATAAATCACTTGATTAAATATATTTCTTTAGCTATTAAGGTCGGCCTAATCTTCTAGATGTTTCCTAGAGGTCTTTGTAAGGAGGTTCCTGGGGTTGTAGAAAGGCATGCTTGTGAATTTGATATCATGATTTATGCTTTTTGGAGACAAAAATCTTCAGGAATTTGAAAGAAGGGTTGGATGAAAACCTAGCTCTTCCAAATAGGTGGATTCATGATGGAATTCACAGCTAAGCCAAATTTGTGAAGTCTTTGTTAGAGACAAATTTGCAGATAAGTTTTATGGTTAGATGTAATATTAATATTGTATCTACTTTGGAAAGTTTATTTTCTGAGTTTGGAAAAAATAAGAATATTTTACTTTGCCATATTGATGCCTATCGTGGAATTGGGACTGGTTAATACTTTCTGTGGGCTTTTTGGTTTTAATATTATCTGTGAATAAATAAGAAGTTTGATTAAGTCACGGGTTTGATTATTTGGGGTGGAACTGTATTAAGGATTGGCAAATCAATTTAGTAAAGGCTCGGTTTGTTTAATCTGTGGCAATTATTTTATAAATTGTGGTTTTGATCAATCGATGGCATTTTCCAAATATCTCTAATGTTCGGCGATTATGGTAAACTTATGGTTTCATTATTATAGCAAGTATTAGTAAGAAGGCCAATACAAATGAGGGAGCAATACTAAGGTTTCAAAGAATATAATTATTGAGGCCCGTTCTCTAATTTGGCCGACTACTGTAAAGTTTGCATTTGAATCTTTAATTGTTGCTATTGCCATAAGAAGAAAACGGAAACATCTGTTCTTAAGCTCATTGTAATACCGCGATTTCTATCTGGAACAGCCTCAATCCTCAACGCTTCTGATTTTATTTCAATTCTAGAGGTGGCTGTACATATGTCAGGAGATTAACTGGTGAATAAATGCCTTTTGGAGTGAGTATGAGTCATAGTTTTCATTAACGGCTAAATACTGTTTGAACAGTGCTAGCCTCATAGCTCTGGCAATTGCAGATTGTATTGAATGGCATTCCTGGGGATATTATTTGCAGTCTTAGTCCCTGTGAATGAGTTGTGCCCTGCAACTTCCAACGCAAGCACTATATCATTCTATTGGCTCCCTTTCTGAACCATAGCAGCTGTGACATCCCATTCAGGTATTTATTGATATGATTCTGAGCTGTACCGCAGTGAGGTGAACAAATGCAATCTGTTTCTCTTATGGGATCATCGATGATATTGTTTTCTTCAATAGTTTACATTGCAGGGTATTGTTGTTATTAATTTTTAATTACTGGCGTATGAGAAATAAGGAGGCAATACATAATATTTATTCTCTTTTATATGCTATCCCCGTGTTCTTGTTTGAATGCCAAGATTCTTTAATCTAATACATGCATTAAAAGGTTATCAAATTTGAGGAAGATATTGAGAGGGTATCTTTCAAAGCCATTCTGCACATCAGCAGATGCACTTCAAAAAATGCAACTGCCCAACCTAAGAACCCCGTCATTAAAGTAGAGGACATCTGAGTTCTCAGTCTGCATAGGGCTTTAATACCCATAGAAACTTGCAATATTCACAACTGTTCTATGATATTAAGATGCAAGTTGCACGTTCACGAGAAAAGATTATGTTTTGATTTCACAAGCCACTGGACCAGACAAAATGTAAATATACCTATCTCTATTTGAAAGTCTGTAGAGGTGCATTGTGGATGTGCATGTAAATAAGAAAATACTTACAGCTGAAACTTTGAAAGTCTTCTTGTATGCCTCAGTCCTCTAATTCTTTCCTGCAGAAAAAATCGCTCCTGCAAGGCTGAAACTTCTTCAGCAACCTGAGACACAAACACCCTGCTCTCCAAAATCAGTATATCCTTTTGTTCAAATTTATCACTATGTTAAACCTCTGAGCTCATGTCACAACTAAACTTAAATGGATCCTTTTGTAAAGTTATCTCAATTTTAATTGAAGAACAAGTTATGAACTATGAATGCTATATTTGGATATGAAGAATTAGGTCAATATCTAATAAATCTGATTTTTATCTGCAGGTCTGAAGGAGAGAGATCATTTAATATTTTCTATGTCTTCTCCAAATGAATTCAATTGGCATATATATTATTTAGGCAACCGGTCAATTGGTGTATTGACCGGTCATGCCTTTTAGGCATGACCGATCAATGCACCCATTGATCGGTGCCTTTACAATTATACCATTAACACAATGCTGATTATCGGTTCAAAAACCCCCGATAGCATATTGTAATATCATAATATAATGACTGATCTATTTAATGAATCGGTTTAGATAAACATCGATGATTCAAAGTGCACGATGAATATAATCCAACCGGTGCATTTGTTAACCAATGTTTAATGCCAAATGAAGCGGTGTATTCATTAAACCCGATAACAAATATGCTCGATATAATTAAGCTCGATAACAAATGTGAATCGGTACCAATGTTTATGCATCCGATAGCAAGTATGTATCGGCTAATTTAACCCGATAACTTAATGATAAGCAATGTTTGTACACTCCGATAATCATATGTAATATAAATCAGACACGAAGCATGTAGATGAATAACAGAACAGGGAAGGTTAGGAAGATCTTATCTTGCATAAGCTACCATGCATTAACACTCCCTCTTAGCTTTGGAAGATAGATAAGGCAACCTGCATCACATTTCCTTTTCATAACTAAGATAATGTCAGTCAGCAAAAAAATCATTTATACATGAGAAGTACCATCAAGACATATGATACAAAATAGAAGAACATCACTTGAGCATGTGACATAAAGTATTATTTTAACATGTGATAAAAGTAAGAGAATCATCACCTGATCATGTGAGAAATCACCAAAACATGTGATCTGTAAGATTCATCAAGATATCACCTAACACATGATATCAGTATTGCCTAACATGCAATACTTAAGGATAAGTCTATGAGAAAGGTTAGTTTCTCATCATATCCAAGTTGTGATAAGTGCAATAACATTTATAAATGTTTATCACAACATAGTCATCGCACATCCATGACTTACCAGAGATCCAACATGATCAATGGTTGAGATATCACCTACACGTGATATCAGTATTGCCTAACATGCAACACAAGGATAACCATATGAGAAGTGCTAAGTTCTCATCATATCCAAGTTGTGATAATGCAATAACATTTGTACAAATGTTGTATCACAACATAGTCATGGCACATCCATGACTTACCAGTGATCCAACATGATTACTGGTTTGACTATCATAAGATCGTCACCTTATGATGTCTATATACAAGTGTTCAGTATCTGAGAGATCGTCACCTCTTAGATATGAACACAGGTGGCAAGAAGCCAAGAGATAGTCCAAACATGACAAAGAAGTTTACACCTTAAACATCTTAAATATATGTAAGTATAGATTACAAAGCAGATTACCTTTCTATCATACCTAAACCCTTTCTGAAGTGATCAACTTTCACCCTGGAAAGTGGTTTGGTCAGAATATCTGCAGTCTGATCTCCTGTACACACATATTCTAACTTTATCACATTCCTGTCAACCATATTTCGTACATAATGATATGGAATCTCAATATGTTTGGACCTGTCATGAAATACTGGATTTACAGAAAGTTTTATACAGCTTTGATTATCACATTGAATGACTGTAGGTTTCATAGGTTCTCCAAATAATCCCACGAGCAATTTCCTTAGCCATACTGCTTCTCGGGCAGCCATTGAAGCTGCAATATATTCAACCTCTGTGGAACTCTGAGCTACTGAAGATTGTTTTCTGCTGATCCAGGATATCATGGCTGACCCTAAACTGAAGCAGCACCTTGAAGTGCTCTTTCTGTCAGTCACACTGCCAGCCCAATCTAAATCTGTAAATCCATGTAGATCTATGTCAACCTTTTCATATTTAAGACCAAGCTTTAGGGTACCTTGTAGATATCTCATTATATGCTTTACTGCAACCAGGTGTATCTCCTTAGGTTCACACATGAACTGACTTAAGGCATTAACAACATAGCAGATATCTGGCCTTGTATTTACTAGATACATAAGGGACCCAATTATCTGCCTGTATTGAGTGGGGTCAGTAGGTTTTGATAATGCTGCTGCTTCTTTAAGTTTATGGAAGTTGGTTTCCATAGGAGAGGTCATGGGTCTGCAGTTTAGCATTCCAAATCTTGTCAATATGTCCAAGGTGTACTTCCCTTGGTTTAGTACAATATTATCAGAATTTTGCCATACTTTCAATCCTAGGAAGTAATGAAGAAGCCCCAAGTCTTTCATATCAAATTCCGTGGATAGATCTTTCTTGCATTGATCTATTAGGTGGTCATCTCCTGTAATTAATAAGTCATCAACATATAAAATTAATATTAACATATCACCTTTATTTCTTTTGAGGTAGAGATTAGGATCTGCATCATTCTTAGAGAAACCCAGCTTTGAGAGATAGGTGTCAATTCTTTCATACCAAACTCTGGGAGCCTGTTTGAGCCCATAAAGAGCTTTCTTGAGTCTACACACATGAGACTTTGCATCATGAATTTCAAACCCTTCAGGTTGGTCTAAGTAGACTTCTTCCACGATCTCACCATTTAGGAATGTTGTCTTAACATCCATCTGATGTACCTTCCACCCTTTTGCTGCTGCAATGGCTAGGACAGCTCTTACTGATGTGTACCTGGCAATAGGTGCAAATGTTTCTTCGTAATCTATCCCTTCCTTCTGTGAGAACTCTCTAGCTACAAATCTGGCCTTGTGTTTTTCAATACTGCCATCTGCAGCATGTTTGATTTTAAACAACCATTTAGAAGACACGACAGACTTCTTGGTTGGCCTAGGAACAATCTCCCAAACATCATTCTTCATAATGGACTGATATTCTTCAGTCATGGCATCTATCCATACTTGATGTTTGAATGCATCTGAAACATTGTTAGGTTCAGCTTTAGAGAGATCATTCATAAGTGCAACATAGTTTATGAATTTGTTAGGCCTCTTGCTTTCCCTGAAGGTTCCTGAAGGAGCAGCGAACTTTTGAGCTTCTGCTATAGTTTTGGTGGCCCATAGTGGTCTTTTCTTGCAATTATCTATAGGTGGGTCTTGTGTTTCACTTATAGTTTCCTCAAGATACTCCCTCTGAAGCTCAGGAGTAGGTTCTTCTTTTAGGTTAGGAGTAGGATTATGAATTTCAGGTTCTATTGTATTTTGGGCCCTTTTGAAGGCTAAATCTTCTTCGAAGATTACATCCTTACTGAGTTCAATATTTCTCTGCCCTTGTACATAGATTCTGTAAGCTTTAGAAGTTTCACTGTATCCTACAAGTATTCCCCTTTTTCCAGAGGGTTCTAGTTTTAGTCTTTTCTCTTTAGGTACATGAATATAGACTGGACACCCAAATATCCTAAGATGGCTGATATCTGGTTTTGTTTTGGTAAAGACTTCCTCAGGAGTTTTATCTTCAAGGTGTGAATGAGGACATCTATTTTGTATGTACACAACAGTGTTAGTTGCTTCTGCCCAAAGGTTCAAGTTTAGATTTTGATCTAGTATCATGGCTTTGGCAGCTTCTACTATGGTCCTATTTTTCCTTTCAGCTACTCCATTTTGTTGTGGATTATAAGGTATTGTCAACTCCCTCTTAATCCCAGAATTCCTACAAAAGTCTTTAAATAGTCTTGATGTGTATTCCCCCCCATTGTCAGTTCTTAATGTTTTAATTTTGTTTTCAGAGAGATTTTCTGTTAATGTTTTAAACTCTTTGAACCTACTTAGGATCTCTTCTGATTCTTTACATTTCAAAAAGTAGATCCACGTCTTCCTAGAGTAGTCATAAAAAAATTACATAGTACAAAAATCCCCCTAGCGAGGGTACGGACATAGGTCCACATACATCAGAATGAATTAACTCCAAAACTTTGCTAGTTTTCCTAGTACTATTCTGAAATGCATTTTTGGTATTTTTACCTAAGGCACACCCTTTGCATGCCTCTGAATGATATTGCTTCAACTTAGGTAGACTTGCGACAAGGTTTCCCATGGTTGACAAAGCTCTATAATTCAGATGGCCTAATCTTTTGTGCCATACTTCATTTGCATTAGTTGCTTCATGGATCAATGCTAGATTGGGCTCTGTACATAGCTCATACAAATAGCCTTGTCTTCGACCAATGACCTTAGCGTCTTTGATGGAGGATCTCTTTGGCCAAGCCAACACTTTGTTTTCCATGAAGGTCACTCTGTATCCTTGATCTTCTAGTGCTGATATGGAGATTAGATTTCTTTTGATGCCTGGAACATATAGTACTTTTTCAAGTCGTAGTGACATGCCTGTCTTCAGTTTGATGGTGCAGGTTCCAATTCCTTTGACTGGATGTGAAGAATCATCTCCGATGGTTACTTCCTCATCATTTTTCTCTATCATGGAGTCTAGTATTTCTTTAAAGCCGGTGATGTGTCTGGATGAACCACTGTCGATCACCCATGAGTTAGATTTGTTTGAAGTATGGCTTGTAAGTGCTGAGTAGAGGACATAGTTCTCGGAGTCATTTTCTTTTCTAGATTTCCTTACTTTTGCAAATGTGGCTTGCTTCCCTTTCTTTGGACAGTTTGCAACATAGTGTCTGAATTTGTCACACCTATAACATTGAACATGTGATAGGTCTTTCTTAGAAGTGTTCTTGCCTTGTTTAGCTTTTCTTTTCCTGAATTGCTTCTTTTTGTACTTCTTATTGATGTTTGTATTTAGGACTTGCAAGTCTTCATCTATATTCTTTTGTTTTATTTCTACCTTGTTCAATCGGGATTCTTCTTGTAGACAGTCATCTTTTAGTCTTTCAAACTTAGGATATTTGGACCTTGCACTGATGCCTTGGACGAATGTGCTCCATCCACTAGGCAACCCATCTAAAGCAATGAGTGTTAGTTCTTTGCCTCGGATCTCATAGTCTAGAGTTGCAAGTTCATCTTTTAGAACTGATATCCGCATGAAGTAGGCGTTGATTGTCTCCCCTTTGTTCATGGTGATATGATTTATTTCTCGTTTTAGTGCTAGAGTATGACTTGCATTTGAAAGCTCAAATGTCCTTTCAAGTGCCTTGAACATTTTATAAGCCGTCTCCTGCTTTCTAATGATGGGCACTATATTATTTCTTACCCCATCCACTATTATTTTAATAGCCTTATCATTTCCCTCGATCCATGTGGATTTCTCGGTTTCATCTTCTGGTTGTGCACTTTCAGTTTGGACATATGAATCAACTTTGTTTTCTCTTAAAATCATGTTGATTGTAAACTTCCAAGCTGAAAAATCTTCGCTACCTCCGAGTCTATCTTCGAATTTGATAGCGTTGGCCATTATGTAAATGTGATGTAGTTTGTAACTTAGTCCTTGAATTTTATCAAAATTGAATAGCCTAAGGTTCGATTACCTTGGCTCTGATACCATGTAAAGTTATCTCAATTTTAATTGAAGAACAAGTTATGAACTATGAATGCTATATTTGGATATGAAGAATTAGGTCAATATCTAATAAATCTGATTTTTATCTGCAGGTCTGAAGGAGAGAGATCATTTAATATTTTCTATGTCTTCTCCAAATGAATTCAATTGGTATATATATTATTTAGGCAACCGGTCAATTGGTGTATTGACCGGTCATGCCTTTTAGGCATGACCGATCAATGCACCCATTGATCGGTGCCTTTACAATTATACCATTAACACAATGCTGATTATCGGTTCAAAAACCCCCAATAGCATATTGTAATATCATAATATAATGACTGATCTATTTAATGAATCGGTTTAGATAAACATCGATGATTCAAAGTGCACGATGAATATAATCCAACCGGTGCATTTGTTAACCAATGTTTAATGCCAAATGAAGCGGTGTATTCATTAAACCCGATAACAAATATGCTCGATATAATTAAGCCCGATAACAAATGTGAATCGGTACCAATGTTTATGCATCCGATAGCAAGTATGTATCGGCTAATTTAACCCGATAACTTAATGATAAGCAATGTTTGTACACTCCGATAATCATATGTAATATAAATCAGACACGAAGCATGTAGATGAATAACAGAACAAGGAAGGTTAGGAAGATCTTATCTTGCATAAGCTACCATGCATTAACACCTTTTCTATACTTGAATGAATTTTTCCATCCTCATTTGCACTCATGTTTGCATATACATTTCCACCAGATTCACCAACAGTGCTCAAGGCTTTTGATGAATTTTCGAACAATCTGTTAATTCCTTGCTGATTATTCACTGTAAGGCATGAGATTGCAGTACTGGCACAAAGAGAAGAATGTCGGAGCATGCCAATAAGCAAACCTTTGCCACATGCCTGACCATTTAAAATAGACATCTGAGAATGTATGGGTCTGAAGTTTTAACGAGTACTAAAGATGCTCCTCTGCTTTGCATAGATGCAATTGCAAACTAACAATGTTATTAGAGAATGATCTGGAACTGTAATGGGGAACTTATATGTTGACTTGAAATTTATAAGCTGTTCATGCAAAAATTGTGAGATGAACTGAGCGAGAAGTGCAACCAAAGTTTGCACAAGGAAAGAGATACTTTAAACAATTCAAACTCTAGGGTCAGTGATATAATTTAAATAATCACCAGAATAGCATAATGGATTGTGTCAAGTAGAAATAATGATATAGAAAATTTTAGCCCCTAAACACATGCATACTTTAAAACTTCTGCTACAGCAAATTGCCATCCCTTGTTCTTACCCTTTTCTTGTTTAATTTGAAGTGAGGATTCATAAAGAAGAGGAAA
The DNA here is from genome assembly GCF_030272615.1 of Cryptomeria japonica. Lineage (NCBI taxonomy): Eukaryota > Viridiplantae > Streptophyta > Pinopsida > Cupressales > Cupressaceae > Cryptomeria > Cryptomeria japonica. Next base: position 318,840,979 of record NC_081411.1, read on the forward strand.
TGTTTACACCACGATCCTTAAGTTAAAAGTGCATAAAGCCCTATAACCAAGTTGATCCATATTTTGGTGCTAGAAATTTTGTTGTGCATGCTGTGGAAAATTAAGTGTACAACTTTATATCTTTTATAGGGGAGACTTGAAATAAGGCTTTCCACTAAGTGTGGTTTAAGGCTTCAACTAGGAGCCTGTCCAGCTCAAATTTAATAAATATTATCATCATCTTATCTTTGTTCTTTGAACCCTCATCTGGCAGTTAATTTAGGTACATCTTAGAACATATCTTCAGAAGTGCCAGATACAATGCAGAATATTATGAAAACTCAATAACATCATAAAGGCAGGCATTCATAATTTTGTGCGTCAGGCTTAAACATAACAAAAAAATGGGGAATTCACTACAAGATGGCAAATATAGCAACAAATAAAATTGTTCATATATACCTATCCATGGGTTCTGACAAGAGAAAATGTATATGAAAATGGCTAATTAAGAGAGCTGAATAGGACACAAGATAAATATCAACTTACCAAAAAAATTAAAGCTATTAACATAATGGAAAACAGAGGACTCACCGGGGTAGAAATAATTATTGGCCAGCTTTACTTACTATGATTTTTAGAAGGCTACAGTGGGTGGTTAATATGAACACGAAATTGGATTCACAAACTAATGATATTTCATTCTTAGCAATTTACCTTAATTTCATACTTGGGTTTTAGAACTCCAATAAAAGTTTCTTCAGATTATTCCATTTTTTTATGAGTTTTGATGTCAGGAATCTCTGAACTTGTATTGAATATGCAAGGTATCTCACCAATCTCAAATTGTTGAACTGAATTTAATGCATTAAGATCTATGTCATCCACTCTGGATTGTCATATTTTGGATTCAGTGCGTCCTAAACATCCATTGATACCATCCAATCCACCACAATTAGTTCTTCCATACCCTGCACCACACATATATTCAATTTCTACATCTTTGCACTCAGCCTCTCTTTCCTTTCAATTTCCCACTAATTCTGTATTAGTATTTTGCTAGTGTTTTTTGAGTCTAATGTCTTTTTGTTTCCCTTGAAACATTTGTGCATGTAGATTTTGATTTTCTATATTTCCACGCCTACTTTTTGTCTAATTTTAAAATGTTATAACTCTTTCAATTTTCGGAAATGAGTCATAACCGTTTGGTCTAAGGGATGTTACTGCCGTCTATATAAAAAATACACCTAATCTAAAAGTATATCTATACATGTATAAAAAACCAAAATCAACTAAAACATTGTGACTAAATATTTCAGGCAACAGATCATTTCCTAGGCTTCAATCCAATCAATGCGTGCTGTTCCAGCCTTCAAAACTTGAACATTTTTGTATGGATCATAAAATCCAATTAGAACAGTAAGAACTGAAATTAGTGTATAAAGAGTCCTTGCCAGAGAATGCATCCAGAGAGAATATGGGATAGGATTGACAAATGCTATTGCCTTATTCTGCCACCTTGCAGCATCAATGACATATAACAATACATTTTTTCAAGTACAAACATTATTGTGGTAAAGTGAGCTACAAGAAACATAGATCAGACTTTCAGTTTCAGCAATAATCAAGATAGTAGAAGAATCACATTTTGATCACAACATGGAATGCTAAAAAATCCATGAGTAAAAGAAGGAAAAGTGGTTGTATATTAAAATTGGTTAAGCCATTATTCAGAGTACCAAGTTTTTCAAACGTCTTAATATGTTATTGGGACTGTAATATCAAATCTTGCCATGGATGCTAATCTGCTAAAGGTCCGTCCTCTTCCCTGTTCTAAATCCTCCCCGACGGTGGTTTGTGGACAGGATGTCGTGGACAACTGGTGTGTAGATTCTCTGGGCTCTAGCCTTCTCTACTGGGCCTTCATTGCTGGGTAAGTGACTCTTGGCGGCCTTTGGTTGCCCACAATATTGAGCTTTTCCCCTGTGCTAAAGGTTTTTTTTGTCGCTTCCTTCACATCTTCCGCTGATCAGGATTTGGTTTTGGGCATGTTGTGGGCTTAAGGAGTGCACTCCCTCTCTGTTAAGCCTTAGACAACTTCTTTTAACCCTCTCACTGAACCACTTAATGTGCGTCTAGTTTGGGTCTGACTAATCAATCTCCCTCTTCATTTTTGGGAGCACTCTTGTTATGAGGCTATCGGTAACTCTATTGGCCGTTTCTTGAAGGTCAATGAAGCTACGTCTTCAATGGACCACACTACCTTTGCCCGCATTCTTGTGGACATTGACATCTCCTCTCCTCTTCCAGGAGATGTAGTTCTTATGGTGGGGGATAGGCCTTGTGTTAATTTTAACACTTTCAGATTGATATAAACTTAGAATTTATATTTAGGTTCTAATTAGTTTGATTAACTGAAGGAAGTTGGAATTAGTGACAACATAGAAATGAACAAATTGAGAACAAGACACAGTTACCCTGGGAAAACCTCCTAGGAGGAAAAACCCAGCCAAAAAAGATCCCCAGATCTGATTATGGATTATAGTTATGTAATCATTACAACACTTATCTCAAGTACTTGTAGGTTCAGATGTTGCTATCACAAGAAGTATGGCAGATTGAGGTAGTTGCCTTCAAGATTAGCTTGCTGTCACATGAGTGATGGTTGCTGCCATTTTGCTACTCCTTTAACCTAGATTGCAGACCTTCAAGGAATTCGCTGTGTATTCACTGAGTTCACTGACTCCTAATGATGAATTTCACACCTCAAATGACAGATGTAAATTGCTGATGTGGCAGAGGTAATTGCTGTAAGTGCAGATGTAATATATCTCCTTGAAGTTCGCATTAGCCAGGCATATATATTTCGCATGAATGAAAACTGAACGAGTGAATTGTGATGTGAGGTTTATACTTATTTATATGTGGAACAATACTCCTAAACATGTCGGCTTGCCTTATAGATTAAAACCTTTTAATTTATTTAATGCGAAATGTATTGGAATAGGGTTGGCCCTATCATGATGGCGTGTTAGGCTTGAATGTAGCGTGGAGACTTTAGGAGATGTCGAGAGGTAGAGGGCCCAACCCTACACGTTGGAGAAGGGGCGGGCCCCCTTAGGTGGATTCCAATGTTGCCCAAGGCAATTGGAATCCGCCATCCCTAATTATAAACAACACTCCCTCTTAATTAGGGAAGAGAGACATAACCATAATCTTCCATCTTGCACACAAGCAAAGTATGGATTACATAATTAGAATATTGTAGTCTTCCATCTTGCACACAAGCATATAATGGGACTACATAATTTTAATCTTCCAGCTAGCACACAAGCATAGACTGGATCCACCTTACATTGCCCGCAGAGGGAGGAAAGGATCTTTTCTACCATCTTACATTGCCCGTAGAGGATGGTTAACAATTACACTTCTCCCTGAGAATATTACAATACCATCTTACATTGCTTGCAGAGGATGGTTAATAATTACACTTCTCCCTGAGAAGATTACAATACCACCTTACATTGCCCGCAGAGGGTGGTTTGATACAACACAATGTATCACCGATGTTGAGACTCCCTTTCAATCATGGTTTCATTTTCCACAACACCGAGTCTGTCCCTGAAGCACACAAACTTCACTTTGGACAAAGGCTTGGTAAGAATATTTGCAACCTGCTCATCAATGTTGACATACTTCAGCTGAATGACGCCTCTTTGCACCATATCCCGAATGAAATGATAATGAGTTTCCACATGTTTTGACCTATCATGAAACACTGGATTGATAAACATTTTGATACAATTTTGATTATCACAATGAATAACTTTAGGATCCCAAGGCTGACCAAACAGCCCAACAAGAAGCTTGCGAAGCCATACTGCTTCCCTAGAAGCTACACTTGCTGCAATATATTCAGCTTCAGCAGTACTTAGTGCCACTGAGGATTGTTTTCTGCAAGACCAAGAGATCATTGCGGATCCTAAGCTGAAGCAAATGTTGGAAGTGCTTTTCCTGTCTTTGACGCTTCCAGCCCAATCTACATCTGAATAACCTTCCAAGGTTATTGAAGTGTTAAGTGGATACTTTAGCCCATAGCCAACTGTGCCTCGCAAGTATCTTAGAATGTGCTTGGCTGCAACAAGATAAACATGTTTGGGCATGCTCATAAATTGGCTGTGAGCATTCACTACAAAACATATGTCTGGTCTAGTGTTAACTAGATACATTAGTAATCTAATCAACTACCTATACTTTGATGGATCTGCAAAATCAGAGTTAGCTGCAAAAACACTTTAACTTCTTTAAGTTAGATTCCATAGGAGTAGACATAGGTTTACAATCCATCATTCTAAATTTTTTCAAGATATCAATAGTGTACTTTCCTTGACTTAGAAAAATTTTGTTAGATCTTTGCCATACTTCTAGACCTAGAAAATAATGCATTAGACCTAAGTCTTTCATTTCAAATTTTGAAGCTAGTTCTTTCTTACATCTAATGATAAGTTCATCTTTACCAGTAAGAAATAAATCATCCACATACAAAATTAGAATTAACATTTCATTATTGGATAACTTAAAGTAGATGTTAGAGTCAACATCATTTTTACAAAAACCTAGACTTAACAAGTATTTATCAATTCTTTCATACCAAGCATGAGGAGCCTGTTTGAGGCCATACAGAGCTTTCTTCAACTTGCACACATGAGTTATTCTATCCTGAATCTCATAACCCTCAGGTTGTTCAATATAAACGTCTTCCTCAATGACACCATTAAGGAAGGCAGTCTTAACATCCATCTAATGTAGCTTCCAACCTCTAGAAGTAACAATAGCTATTATAGTTCTAATAGAAGTATATCTAGCAACAAAAACAAATGTTTCTTCATAGTCTATGCCTTCCTTTTGAGAAAATCCACGAGTTACAAATCTAGCCTTATACTTTTCAATACTACCATCAATATTATGTTTAATTTTAAATAACTATTTAGAGGAAACAACAGATTTACCTTTGGGTCTGGGCACAATATCCCAAACATCATTCTTGATGATTGACTGATACTCTTCATCCATAGCAAGCTTCCAGGCATGATGGTTCAAGGCTTCTTCAATATTGCAAGGTTCAAATTCAATGAGATTGTTCATCAATGCAACGTAGTTGGAGAATACTTGAGGTCTCTTGATTTCAAGAAAGGTGCCACTGGGAGCACCAAATCTTTCGGCTTTTTGAATGGTGTTTCTTACCCAAAGTGGCCTCTTTTTGGTAACAACAATGTCACTAGGAATGTCAGTGGGATTCATGGGCTCTGGTGGATCATCATGTTCTTCTTGAGGTGGAGGTTCAATAGGCTCCCTCTGAATCTCAGGGTTAGTATCAACATTCATGTCTTGATTGTCATTAACTTTATCAATAACAGAAGAACCTTTTGATTTCTTAAAAGCAATATCTTCTTCAAAGGTAACATCCCTACTTACCTCAACATACCTTTGACCAGGGATGTATATCCTAAATGCCTTGGAGGATTCACTGTATCTGACCAGTATGCCTTTCTTCTCAGAGGGTTCCAACTTGGTTTTCTTTTCCTTGTGCACATGAACATAAACGAGACTTCCAAAGATTCTGAGGTGACTGATGTCTGGTTTGGATCCTGTGAAGGCTTCTTCAGGGGTCACGTTCTTTAGAACACGGTGAGGACATTTATTCTGGATATATATTGCTGTTCTAGAAGCCTTAGCCCATAGGAAGGTCTGCAAATCTTGATCATGAATCATAGCCTTTGCAGCCTCAACAATAGTTCTATTCTTCCTTTCAACAACTCCGTTTTGCTGAGGATTGTATGGAACACAAAACTCCCTCTTAAATCATAAAAGCTACCGGAGGTGTACTCACCTCCATTGTCAGATCTTAAACATTTAATTCTTTTACCAGAAGAGTTTTTAGTTAATGCTTTAAACTCTTTAAATTTACTTAAGACTTCATCAGATTCTTTAGATTTCAAGAAGTAGATCCAAGTTTTCCTAGAGAAATCATCTATGAAGATTACATAATAAAGAAATCCACTAGGAGATGCTATAGATGTAGGACCACATAAATCAGAGTGAACAAGTTCTAGTTTATTTTTAGCTCTATTTTCACTTTTATGAAAGAGACTTTTAACATTTTTGCCTATAGCACAACCTTTGCAAGTTTTATCATGAATTTGACTGAGTTTAGGCATACCTTTGACTAACTTTTCAAGAGAGGGAAGTGCTTGATAGTGTAAGTGTCCAAGTCTTCTATGCTATAGCTCACATGATTTAGGAGCCTCATTAATGAGGGCTTGAATAGGGTTAGTAGAGAGCTTATAAAGACTATCATATCTATTACCAATTACACGAGCAGATTTAAAACTAGATTTCTTAGGCCAAACAAGCACTTTTCCCTCAGAAAATACAATTTGATAACCTTTATCTTCTAGAGCAGAAATGGAAATTAAGTTTCTTTTAATTCTAGGAACAAACAAGATGTCACTAAGATGCAGTGAAATATCAGAGTTTAAATTTAAAGTAGTGCCAGAACCTTTTACCGAATAACGAGCATCATCACCAATTACCACGTGAAGGCTGGTATCTTTTTCTACTAAGTCTGAAAGATAATCACGGTAGCCTGTGATGTGTTTGGAAGCACCATTGTCAATCAGCCATGTATTACTATCTATAGGAATGTTGCTAGACAAAGCAGAGATGAATAAGAAGTCATCGTTTTGTTTTGAGACTTCATTTAGGTTGGCTTCTATTTGAATAGGGTTATTCTGACATTCTTTAGCATAGTGACCAAACTTGTCACATCTGAAACATCGAACATGCGAGGTATCTCTTGGTTTCTTCCAAGAGTGCTGGGAACTAGATGGTTTGAATTCCCTATTTCTCTTTGGATAAGACTTCTTCCAATTTCCACCGTTCTTGCATTGGGCTGCAAGCATGTGTTGATCATCTACATGAAGACTTTTGGTTTGCCCTCTTGTGATGAGGCGAGACTCTTCTTGGATGTAATCATTCCTAAGGCGATCAAGGGTAGGTAACTCAGTTCTACCACTTATGGTTTGAATAAATGACTCCCATGAGTGTGGTAAACCATTCATGGCAATCATGACAAGGTCCTTATCTTCCATGTTATGACCAATTGTACCTAGCTGATTCTTTAGTTTTGAAATTCTCATAAAATAGGAAACAACATAATCTTCTTTTGACATTTTCATATTAAGTAGTTGTCTTAAGGTAATTGCCCTACTGAGATTGTTAATTTCATATGTACCTTGTAGATGACTGGACATTTCCCTTGCAGAAGTAAATGAGACAATGGAGGTGACAAGGTGGTCTTTAACTGAATCAATGATGAACTTTCTGGCCTTGACAACATCCTTCTTGAATTGTTTTAGCTCAGCAACATCTGTAGGTTCAGTTAGCTCTTTCGCTTCTATGAAGTGGAGAAGATCTTCTTCTTCTAGAGCCAACATGATTCGAACTTTCCATGCAACAAATTGATATTTCCATCAAGCCTATCTCCAACTTTTAGCCCCATTGACCTGACCTGCAAATGAGACAACAATTTAGAAATAAATGAGTACTAAATTCTGAAATCTGAAAGTTGATCTATCCTATAGCTCTGATACCATGTTAATTTTAACACTTTCAGATTGATATAAACTCAGAATTTATATTTAGGTTCTAATTAGTTTGATTAACTGAAAGAAGTTGGAATTAGTGACAACATAGAAATGAACAAATTGAGAACAAGACACAGTTACCCTGGGAAAACCTCTTAGGAGGAAAAACCCAGCTAGAAAAGATCCTCAGATCTGATTATGGATTATAGTTATGCAATCATTACAACACTTATCTCAAGTACTTGTAGGTTCAGATGTTGCTGTCACAAGAAGTATGGTAGATTGAGGTAGCTGCCTTCAAGATTAGCTTGCTGTCACATGAGTGATGGTTGCTGCCATTTTGCTTCTCCTTTAACCTAGATTGCAAACCTTCAAGGAATTCACTGTGTATTCACTGAGTTCATTGACTCCTAATGATGAATTTCGCACCTCAAATGGTAGATGTAAATTGCCGATGTGGCAGAGGTAATTGCTATAAGTGCAGATGTAATATGTCTCCATGAAGTTTGCATTAGCCAGGCATATATATTTCGCATGAATGAAAACTGAATGAGTGAATTGTGATGTGAGGTTTATACTTATTTATATGTGGAGCAATACTCCTAAACATGTCGGCTTGCCTTATAAATTAAAACCTTTTAATTTATTTAATGCGAAATGTATTGGAATAGAGTTGGCCCTATCATGATGACATGTTAGGCTTGAATGTAGCGTGGAGACTTTAGGAGATGCCGAAAGGTATAGGGCCCAACCCTACACGTTGGCCCCCTTAGGCAGATTCCAATGTTGCCCAAGGCAATTGGAATCCGCCATCCCTAATTATAAACAACACCTTGGTCACAACTGTTGGATTTTGAAGGCCTCCCCTTCCACTGCAGGAGATGCTTCTCTACGGGTCATCTTGCTTCAGATTGTTCTATATCACGCCACAAAGGTATTTCTATCTGGTAGAAGAATGCTACTGCTGATCACTTAACAGTCAATGGTCCTGACTCTGCGTCTGCTGGCTCCTCTCAAGAGGATGATGTCGATGTCATGCCCCTCATGACTACTAATGCTTATGTTGCTCCTTTTGTGGCCTCATCTCCTAAGGTTCCCACTTCTGCTTCTCTTGTTCTACAACCATGATCCTCTGTTGTTGCTGGATCTGCTTCTGCTACTGTTGTTTCGTCACACCCTGCCGTTGCTCTACAACAACCTCTTGCTGTTCTGTTGCAACACTCTGTTGCCACCACTGATTGTAACCTTGTGGGGTCCCTTTTGGTTGATCTCTCTTTTTATGGACCTAATGATAGCATTGCTTGGAGTGGGGTATTTTTGTTTTCCGGTTGGATAGGATTCCTTGCTTGTCTGACTATGTTTGTTTCTAACTGTGTTTGGGCGGTTGTTCTTTCGCCAACATCTTCTCTCTTGATGTTGCTTGTTTTCTGTTGATGGTTTTTGACTATGTTAAGTGTTAGCGCCCTGGTTAACGCTGCTTTACTAATCAAAATCATATATTGAAAATGTGTTCTTTTTGTTCTAACAACAATTGCACCAATTGCTTCAATCGTATATTTTTCTATGCTTTGGAGTAGAAACCAAATTGTTATGCTTGGTATGAAGAAATACCTATGATAGATTTATGATATGTTTTTCTACAATATTGGCATCAATAAGTGAGAAAATGTAATTGAGATCGCCATGGTCATAACCCATTTTAACAAAGATTTGAAAAATTGTAATACAAATGCTTGAGTTTGAGAATATTTTTTGTTCAAACATGTGAATAAAAATTTCTATGAGGTTGAGGGTTATTGTCATCTCTTCTTTTTTGTTGGTCAAGTCAACATGAAACACTTCAATTGCATTTTTGGTTTTATCAAGGTTAGTTTTGCATGTTACGATGATATCACCTTCCAAAATGTTACCAATTTTGTGTGCGTTAAGTTCCTCAATTGAAATTCTATTTATAATTTTTTTTTATGACCTAAAAAGTAATTTTAAAGTTGTGTTTAGAAGTTTTGAATTGAAATGTGAAAGAACTATTGACATGAAATAAAAGTAGTCAATTTTTTAAAACTACTTAGATCAAAGAATACTTGCATGTCACTTGTTCTTGTTCTATGATTTATTTGTTTCTTTGTCACTCATCATTTCTAGTACAAAGGAACAAAAGCATATGTAAGTGCAAAAGTGATACACAAAAATTAATGTATAACTATTAAATTTAAAAAAAGTAAAGAGTAGAAAGAGAATCCATGTTCTATGATTTATTTGTTTTCTTATAGTTTTTTTTTTGTTACTCTTCATTTTTAGTACAAAGGAAGAACAAACATATGTAAGTGCAAAAGTGAGACATAACAAGTATTTTTTACTTAAGTAGAAAGGGAATCTAAGTGTTTACTATAATTATATTATGTTTTTGTTAAAAAGAAAGAATTAGAAATGGTATCATGATCACTCTAATATGTGCCTATCATATCATGGAGATTATGTAATTTACTTTGTTAATGTTTGACTAAGTGTGGTCAATAATTGATCTTTGTGAAACATTAATTTGCTAAGTAAGAAGTGTGTTTTTATTGTTAAGAAATGTTTGTGGTTTGTTTGCATTTGTATTGTTATGTTCCATATTGATATTGAAATCACCTAGGATTAGTATATTGTTATTAATTCAATATTAGGTAACGCTTTTTCAAGAATTTCAATTATTGAAGAGATTTTTGTATTTGGTGGTGAATACAAGTTAATTATTGTTATTTGAAAGCTACAGAGAGCTAAGTTTGTTTGTATAACTTTGATATTGTTCGAGATGTATTTGTGTGAATTTGTAATCAGTATATGTTTTTTAATCGGAGTCATAAATTCATGAATATGATACATAAAAATAGATTCAAATATTTTGAGTTTATCATGTGAGATGTATGTGTTTCTTTTATACATATCTTGTGTGCTTGTAAGAAGTCATAGTCATTATAATATCATTGATATGTGATCTAAGACTTCAGTGATATAATTGTTATGGTAATGTTTATATCTATTTCAGGCTTGTTATATGGTCGTTTCATTTTGCATCAGTAGTTAATCGATGCATCTCATTTATTATTATCCTTGACTTTGAAATTTTGTTTTGTAAGTGGATTTAACGAGTATAGTGAATCTTGAACATGTGAAAGCATTGCATATTTAATTCATGACATTAATTCTTGGATCTAATGTGAACCCATCTAGTGCAATACCTTGTGATCTATGAATTATTCATTCACATGTTAGTTAAGTATTGGGAATTGTGTATGAACTTTAAATATGCGATGAATTTTTTTTGTGATCTACATGTTTTGCTATTTGTAGGTACTCATTGTTTCAAAATATTATCTATATATACATTTTTTTTTTTGACTTATTTTGTTCAATATTTAAGTCATTGAATTGAATCCATGTTATATCTTTTTCAGTTGTGATTGAGTATGCTTCCATTTACTAATCCATCTTTCGTGTTATAATTTTTTGCGTACAATTCAACCAATATATTGGGTTTGAATCTTATTTGTTGGGGTAGACTTTTTGTTGGATGTGTTCTTATATTGCCATAGTTGTCATTTATCTCATCAATTAACATTGATGATAATTGGTTCGCTAGGAACAACAAATAGCATTTTATATGTGTAAAAATACTAACCTATTTCTATGGAAAAGATATGGGAAGGTTGGATCAAGTAGATGTGGTTTAAAACAATTTTTATTTTTATTAATAGATTTTTTTTTTTTGTCACATATTAGTTTGAATTCATAACATTTTATTATATCTATTTAGAAATTGTATGGTGCTCTTTCCTTGTTGATAATAAGATATTAAAAAATAAAGCTATCGTGTATTGGTTGTGCTTGAAAAAAGCCTTCACAAAAGATTATGTCAAGACCTCTAAAATATGTTGCTGGGCAATGCTTTATTTCTCTCATTTATTTGTCAATTAAATATAGAAATTGACTACCTATTAGAGAAGCCTTGTCTATTAGTAACACTTCTCATTTGTAATGCTTTTGTAAGGAATCTATTTTTTTATTGCTAAGTGAGGTGAAGGTGGATTTGCTAAAAGATATTAGCAATGCATAATGTATTGTTGTTCCCTTTGCATTAAATGTTGTTTTTCTTGTATAAGCCATTACTAGTTCTTTTGAAAAATTGCTTTAGTATAAATGTTTCGTTCTTCCACCACCAATTAAGAAGAGGTATAATTGTTTTTAATTGCAATGTATTTTATAATTCGTTGTTCTTCATTTAGTTGTCTAAATTTATAATATTCCACGTTTTCAAAAAGGTTTTAGTTTTGTACGATTTGAAAATCAATATCAAATTTAGTTTTCTTTTGTTGTAAATATTGTAAATTTGAAGTTGATTGTATGTTTCAACTTTATTGTTTGTTGTCGTTTCTTTGGTAATTTTGATGTTCACTTACAAATTTTTTTTAAATAAAAGTGACAAGTCACTAATATATTAAATAGCAAAAAAATTTGTCCAAGATTGTCAAGCCCAAATATATTAGACTTTTGACATCTAGAAAGTCAAAATAAATGTTTATGAGAACCAAAATACCTCATCCCCATTACATAAACCCATCAAAAAAATAATCCATCTGACATCAGAAGCTACCAATTATAACGAGATGGCATGATCAAGATGTAGAGTATTAACAAAAATGCAAAATATGGACACGAACACCATAGAAGTTAATTCATTATTCCACCATCACCAGAAGATGGATCCGTCGAAGGCCGGAAGTAAGCACAATCATTTGAGCCCAACTCCACCAAAGGCTAAGAACAATCACTCCAACATGGAGCATCCAAGGTAGAGTCGATGACACAAGGGTGATAGAAATGGGCACACAATGGCTGAGGAGAAGATGTAAAATCATGAATTTGTCTGTAACATTCTCCATGATAGCCGACTGGTTGAAGCAAAAGGAAGGATCATAGTGCCTTCGAAATTGTAGCAGATCAACTCGGCCCAAAGAGCAAACAACTCAGCACAAGCCACACTGGAAAACAACTCGTGCTTCTCCATAAAGCCCCTAATTGGTGGCGAGCCCGTGGCCAAATAGAAATGAAGACAAAATTCTAATTCAAAAAGAGTGAATAAGAAGAGTTGAACATACAGATTAGCAATGGCATAGACCATTGCCGCATATAGCAATAGGTCCATGCAGTTGGGCAAAAAATGAGATGCAACTTTCGAAAACAGAGCTGTTGGTTGAGCTGTGAGCCAATCTTGTCCAATGATCGTTCTTATACTATCTCAACTTGCACATAAGTATGAAAACTCTTCTCAATTTCTGTCTGTCATACTCCGCGAGGTCACTACATTCCCAAAAAGTTTTAGAAAGGGAGATCCACCACAGAGACTCCATGAAACTTTGCACTTAACCAATAACATTTTGCAATAGACACTATGAGAATGGGAAAGAGTGTGGAGGAGTCTGCCAATTAATAGAGGGATACATTTCTTAAAAACCAACACGTAGGCCAAGAATAATTAAACTGACAAGTTCAAAAAACATTTTTGCAAAGTTTGCTGATATAAATGTGAAGGTTGTTAGGAATATTGCATCATAGCATGCATAAAATAATTATTTGTTATAGTTTGTTAAATAGGTTATTAGAATAGTTGTATGTATTGAAACAACTCAATATTTATAAGAAAGTTGCTAATGAAGTTATCTATATGAGAATCCTATAAATATAGATGCAATTCATATTATGAATGCAGTGGAATAAGAAAAGAAAATATAACATTATTGTGTGCAAAATATGCTCCTTATTTCTCTCATGGTATCAAAGCAATTAACAAATCTTGGGCTTTGTATACGTAGCTACTGCAGTGTGTAGTGTAGTAAAACCTAAGAGATGTGTATGGTTATTTGGTGAGTGTCTTTACAAGTCTTTCTCCTTGATTGTGGTCATTACTGAAATAACTGTGAAGGTTCTCATCTTTGCATTATTGGTGTGCGGGATAGCTATGCTTTACGTGCCTATATCAAAGAATTATAGATTTGCAATCATTGAGCTCTTTCTAAACAGTTGAGATGGTTCTTATAAAATTCTAGATTGATGCTCTTTTAATGCTCTCAATGTTGAAGAATAGGATTTTTTTGATTCATATTTCATGGCATTTTAATCAGTAACATATTTTTTTAAGCACTCAAGATTATGTAGGTATTGCACCTCAATTGGCAACGCCATAGCAGTATGAAATTTTAGCTGCAACATGGAATTTTTTGTTTGAGTGAGGTCAAATGCTATGACCATCAATGGAGATTTGTTTGGTCCACAAAAAGTAACAACATCATCACAACAGAAGCATGAGGGAGGTGCGCATTGTGTTGAAGCCATTGTAGCATTTTGTTCTCACTTGCAGATCCATTCTTAAGAATTGGCAATCGATCTACTTGATTAAATGTGTAAGCTGTTGCTGCACTGCTCCATAATTCTCTCTGTTTCCTGAGATCCCACGCAAGTGCTTTCCACAGGTTGCCTCAGATACCATTGGACAATTTTAACTCGTATTTCTTGATCCGAACTGGACAATTTCTTAGTCTCATAGCCTCTTTACTAGGCATTTCTTACTAATAGAAAACTGATGTATGCAAATTTCACTCTGTGCATCTATTTTTTTGCATTGCCACTATATTTTTCTCATATCATTAAATTTAGTTGTTAATTGGATTGGCTGCATCTTAAGGTTTCAGATTTGGTGCTTATTATTTTTGGTCTTCTTTTTGGTTGGTCCTTATTTGTGGTATGAGCGTTTGAAAAATCATGCTATGCATGAAATACAAATTTGAGAATGATGCGCCTTGAGTTAAAAATGGAGCAATTGTTGTGTGGTGGCAATACACCTTAACTTCAACTAGTAGTCTCCATATTGACAATTAGAGTGATGTAGGACATCAACAAATATAAATTGGCAAGGCTTTCAAAGAAGAGATGGATTGGACGAAGAACTGCAGGCTGACGCAACAACCAGAATTCTAAGGTGGAGGATACCTTGCATTGTAGGATTCAAAACTCACAAATATCTTCTGTTTGGGCTAGCAAATCACGTGATGCCTTGTCTCATCAAAAAAAGTTAAAGAAAATTGACGGCCTTTGTACTACAAATATCTTTCTTTTGGGTCAGTTCAAACTCGGAAGGTCATGTGTCTAGTGGCACATTATATGATCCAGAATGGTTGTATCGTATTGAGAACTTTGTAGATGTGGTACAATTCTCCCCATGGCGAAAATTATTGCTTTAATGGAAGGAAGATTTCAGCGTGATGCAACAAGAGAACATGAAATTATTTGGATTGAGAGGAAATCATAGTCATTTAAGTTATTAATTTCATTTTAATTAGTCTTTGAAGTATTCTGTTTGTAGGTTGAATTTCTATGATAGTTTTTAGATTTTTTTTTTTTTTTTGATCGGTAAATATTTTTTCATTGTATTAATGCAGAAATTCAAATATACAAAATTTGCAGTCTTCCACAATACATGAACGCAGTAAACATCAATCCCATATCACCCACAGTCATATCTTATGAGCTACCCAACCCTACAACTTATGATATCTAAAAGCAAAAAACCAGATCTTTGCTAGTTCGCCAAACCCAAATGTTCCAAAAATAATTAAAGTTTTAGAGCAAAAACTAACAGTTGAAAGCATGTAAGAACATATGTAAAACATTGGCCAACAGGCCAATCACTCACTATCATCTTGGGCCGCCTTCTCTCTTCCCTCCTAAGTGGCCGACACTTTCCCCTTTGCCGCTTCACCTTTCATCCTTGGGATGCAGTCCAAGCATCCGAAGTCCGGGTCGCCCTCCAAACTTGCCAATAGCTAATTGGCCCGTCCTTCTTCGAACCTGTCTCTTAGGTCCTTGCCAACTTCCATCCTTGCCACCACATGCAGAGCATTTAAAACTTCATCCGCTTTGGTTAATTTCACATAGAGCTTCATCGCTTCCCAACCCACACGGGCACGTTCTTGACATTGCTCTTTGATTTCATCCTCCGGTCCACGAACAAAAGGAAGCAATTTTTCCTCGTCATCCTCTTCCTTAATACGGATGCCAACTCGAGGTACCACCCATCCCAAGATTGAATCGAGGATTATCAAAAAATCCCCATCGATCAATTTGGTCAATGTTAGTTTTACCTTCTCCACCTCCGGCTTGAACTCATAGGCCCATGCTAGAAGCAATGAGTACACCTCCATGTTAGTTCGATATTGGTGGCGGACATAAGCTACCTCCTCAGCCAGCATGAGATGAGCTGCCGCCCATAGCTTCTCTACTTTAAACCGGAAGAGTCCCTGCATTCGCTTTTTCGATACCTTGCCCAAAAAAGGCACCAGCTTCTTGTCCGTTCGCAGAGTGAAATTAGCTTCCATAGTCACCTGTAATTTTGAAGCAGCAATTCCTGCAATGCAATGTCAACAATGCTACAAAATACAATTGATTCTACTTCAAACAAACCCTGACACACAGCTCGAAGAGTAATGAATTCTCTTCCGCCATATAGGCTGGATAATGAGTGCCAAAGATAAGACATTAATGCCATGAGATCATACGCATGATTTATTGCCATCCTCCACCCACTCCAAGCGTGCGACCTGCCACAAAGAATTCCCTTCTTCAAAGAGCAAGTGCCAACTTGGTATATGTACTTGCCATATTTTGCTCTCGTTTTCATGTTGAAGGCTGCAAATTTCTAAAAAGCTGCAATTAATTCCATTTCCACACGCGACCATCACCTTTCCACCATTTGGCCGCACGACTATCCAATTCACTTCCAATGTTAGATAACAAGTTTGCCACTGCATTTGCTCCCCTCCTTATGTGCGAGACACGAAACTCCACAAATGTGTTGAGCTTCTCTCGGATCATAGCCACCCAACGATTTATCTAACAGCATGGCGTGTTGCCTTTAGCTATTGCATTAATAACTATTTGAGAATCCCCTTCTAGGTGCAACCGTTGGACTTTCATATTTAAGGCTAGTTCTATTGCTAGAAAGGCCGCTTGGACCTCTGCTTCATTATTAGTGCCATCCGGCAATCGCTGAGCTCCTTCGAAAATGATAAATCCATTATCATCCTTCGCCACCACCCCAACACTTGAGATTCCCAGATTTCATTTTGATGCACCATCGAAATTAATCTTTATCCACTGTTTGCTTGGTGGTTCCCATTTAACCTTCTCTGTAGGAGGAGAAGGATCAACCCCCAAAGACCCATTAATAGGCTGACAGTGTATCAGAGGCCATTTTGCCTGGATATCTCTATCTTCATTTGTGAAAGGATGTTTTGCTAAATTATGATTCCTAGCTGTTGCAGAAACCGCTTCAGCTATTGCTCTTTCCACTCTTGCACACAAACTCTCCTCAGATTCTGCTTTTTCTTGGAAAATTCTCCTGTTTCTCTCCTTCCAAATTTCCCAAACTACTAGAAATGAGGCCACTAGCCATAGACTAGAAAGGATTGATTTTCGACAAGGTATTTTCCAGCTTGTAAAAATATCAGAAATCGAATTAGGAAGTAGGATGGCCCAATTCAGCTTACCAAGAAGGAATTTCCATACCTTCTGTGCCTCCTTGCATTGAAGTAGCAGGTGATCCAAAGTTTCTTCTGCTTTATTACACATTGTGCACCTAAATGGACCCAGGAAGCCTAACTTGCACAACTTTTCTCCTGTCAGGATTCTCTTTCTTAGAACCAACCATGAGAATGCTCCTGCTTTCGGGAGGATAGGAGAGCTCCATAATAGTTTAGTGGGTAAGTCCATTCTCGCTTCCAAATTTTCTAAAATACCATAGCCAATCTTGACCTAATACTGCCCAGATTTTGATCCACACCATCTAAGTGTATCTTCCTTATTCGACAAGGGTGGCGTATACTCTTCTAGGATGGACTTCAACAAAGCCTTCTGGTTTGGAGTCATTGGAAGATTGTCCGGCTTCTTCCATTCCCAGTGGTCTACTCCATTTATCCTGCACTTAGTGATGAAATCTACTACCTTCACACCCATTGTGATTTCGTGACCCATTTAATTTCCTCACAACCTTGCCTTTGGTTGAGTGTTGGCCATCCCTCCCATGAGTTCGTCTAGAATTCGGCCATTGTCCCTTTACCTAATTCCCATGTGATGTGCTCAGTGATCACATGTCTACAAGAGCAAATGAAGTTCCAGATAGTCGATCCTTTGGGAAGGACCCTGATGGTGAAAATTCGTTCCTTGCTCATTTGATCTATATATTTATGTTTTAAAATTTGTACCCACTTTTGGTTTGGGTGAGAGTACATTTTCCATAGCAGCTTTGCTCCCATTGCCTCATTAAGCAAAGTCCATTTCCGCAAACCTACCCCCCCAGTCAACTTTGATTGACAGACTTTGTCCCACACAATCAAAGGAATCTTGTCTCTCGCCTCTTTGCCATTCCAAAGGAATTTTCTCATTCCTCTGTTAATGCATCTGATCACTTTCTCTGGGATCTTTAGAGCTGTCATGGCATATATAGGAAGGGCAGACAAGACTGATTTGAGGAGCATTATTCTTTCAGCCAAGGTAAGCCATTTACTTTTCCATCCTTCAAGCCGATTGACACAACTGTCTATAAGGCTATGCAATAGTTCCATACGGTTCGCCCCCCCAAATAGAGGGGTACCCAAGAATTTCCCAAGTAGGGTGCCCATTCCGACTCCTAGAATATTAATGATTTCTTGTTGTCTACCTCCCCCTGTTGGCATATGTGTAGAGTATGTTGACATGATGATATTGTGTTATCATTGATGTCAATATGCTGAAGAGTGAACCGGTAATATGCTAAAGAGTGAATTGGTATATTGAAGCTAAGCAACTGGCAAAGCGAACCGGTATGCTGTTATGAACCGGTATATGTGAAACAGTGAAGCGATATGTTTGTTCAAGTGAACCGGTATATTGAAAGGTGAACCGATATATGGAATGTTTTCTATCAAGGTTTAATATGGTATGGCTACCGGTTGGTAGTCTCAGCTTCAGGGTTTCCGGTTGAAGTGTTTTAAGCCTGTGTTATTCAATTGATGACATTGTGTGATGAGTTAGCAATCTAATGGAGATTAGATCATGTTGCTACGTCAGCCTCGTGTGCATGAAGGATCTTGCATGAAGGATCTGTAGGTCCCGGGGACAACTGAGAGGGGGGGGGTGAATCGGTTGTCTAATAAATTCAAACCAAAATCTTGGTAACCAACTTATTGCTTAATACTGGTAAGACAGTTAATTATGCCGGTGAACAGTATTAACAGGAAATGCTTTACCGGTAGGAATTAATGCATGAAACATAAACATAAAGTCATCCACAACACATGACACAAATATTTGTACGTGGAAACCCTGTAAGGGGAAAAACCACGATGGGAAACCTTACCCACAATCAAATGATACTACTGCAGATAGTAAGTGTAAAAAGAGGGGTTTGCACATGCAGAAAGGCCAACAGCCTAAAGCTCACTGCTCAAACACAAATGGGAGTCACACTGACTACAGTTGGATGGTTAAATCCAATGAGAATGTACTGCACAAAATAGCATCTTCATATACTGGATTCAGTACCGGTGTAATGCTAATATGCTTCTACAAAAACCTAACTTCACCTTCAAATGATGTCTTCGTGTTTATCTCTGCTTGATCTCGCATATACCCTTTCTTAAGCCTTTTTCGCATTCCACACATGATCTTACAAATAAGATCTTACATTTATACCATACCCTAAGACCAATTTTAGTAGGTCGGCTCTACAAGATATTACAATAAAAACATTTTACAAATAATAGAATATCGGATGCAATAACCGATTGAACATGTCAGCTTAATGCATTTACAACAATAATAAATCATCTCCATAGCATGCCATGCTGATCTGGAAAAGATAAACCTGCCGGTGTAACCCTAGATAACCTGGACCTATTTGTTGGTAAAAGCAAATATGCAAATAACAATATACCAATGATATTACTTCAAGGAAAAGTGTCCACATGATGCCTTCGACATTACCAAGTGTCTTCCATGTCATTGCAGGTACCGGTGAACATTATATCCTGCCGGTTTAACATTATATCCTGCCGGTTAACCATATACCGGTGATTGTTTGAACAGTTTATTGATTGCCGGTGAACGTTGCTGGATCTCCAAAGTAGGTGTATTTAGCAGGTGTTGACATCAATGACAAAACCATACGAAAATACCAACAGGATCTTGCATGAAGGAGATTGATCCTATCTACCTCGAGAATGTGCGAAGTCTCTGCAAATGGTGGAGAACGCGTGATGGGTTATCGCCTCCATGAAACGGTGAAGAATGAATGATGGAGAATGTCTTGAGATCTATTCAAGACCGTTATATTCAAATGCAATGTGTTCAATGGTTAGGATTGAATCGACTGAATTGCTCAACCCAAATGTTTAGGGTTTAGGGTTTATGTTGCCGACCTATCTGTTTTCTATAAGGTCGATGTTGTGTTTCATGTTGAAGTTGTTGACAAATGTTGTGTGTATCTAAGTGCAAAGATATGTGATTCTTGCCAGACCAGATAAGAGGAGTGATACCTGCAGAGTGTGTATGTAGAAGGAAGGAACTAAAGTGGATCTACATTGGCATTGTGTGCTGTTACCAGATTATTGTAATGCATGTTGATCTCTAACCACTTCAACAGTTGGAAAATCCCTTAACAGGGTAGCTTTAACCAGCTTGCTGTTAATAGGGTGACTCAAAGCCATTGAGTTCATAAAATCCTCTAACAAGGTAACCTCTAACAGGGTTTAACCCTTAACCGGGTATTCTAGCCATCCCTTAATCGGGTGATCCCTAACAAGATCGGTTCATAACAGAACCTGTTGTAATAGTCTTTAACTGGACTAGGCTCCTAACAGAGCGAACTTCTAAAGAGTTCAAAAACAACTTGTGGGTATTCATCCCTACCGTGGTTTTTCCCAATTGGGTTTCCACGTGAAAAATATGTGTGTCATGTGTGATGCCTCTTTCTTGTGATGTTTTGTTATTTCCTGTTTAAGCGGTGAATCATGTTGATTTAACAAGTTATTATATTTCTGATGATAGATTACCTATTTATGCACAAGGATAATGTGGAAATGAGGGAATAGGTTGTGTGGAAAGATAAGTGTTTCTGGTTTATGTCTTTCACAGTCACATTGTGTTTAACCGGTAGTAATTTGGTACAGACTAGTGTTAGTGATTGCCAGTCAAGTTCACTGTTTGCAGTCAAATCGGTTCAAGAAAAGTTTTTGTGCCTGTACTGATTCACCCCCCCTCTCAGTACCGGTTTGGTACTCACTGTTCATCATTGAGTTATCAATTGGTATCAAAGCGTCCTCCAGGTCCTCTGTGTTGTAAGCTTAACCGCTTGAGGGAAAGATCCTATTGTAATGATGAAGAGGGAAGGTCCAAAGTTCAATAGAGATAATTTCAAAATATGGAAGGATAGAATGAAGATATACATCAGAAGCATGGGTGCTCAACACTGGAGCTATGTTGAGAATGCTTATGTTATTCCTATCGGTACTCTCACTGATGATCAAAAGAGAGAGATCTAGGAGAATGGGCAAGTCATGAAAGCCCTTATCAACAACTTATCTGACATTGAGTTTATTGATGTCCAGGATAAAGAAAATCCCAAAGAAGTATGGGATACTCTTGAGAATATTTATGGTGGTGATGAGCATGTGAAACAAGCTAAGGAAGAAAGCCTTAGGGGAAAGTTTGAAGACATGCGGATGGTTGAAGGAGAGACCATTCAACAATATGGAATAAGAATCAAAACTGTTGTTGGAGATATCAAGAGTGCAAGAGGCAAAATTGATGATTCTATTGTTGTTAGCAAAGTCCTGAGATCCTTATTAGTGGTCTATGCAATAAGGGTTGCTACTATTTAGGAGTTGAGGTCAATAGACAAGACTAAGGTATCCCTAGACTCCATCATTGCAAAATTGACAACCTATGAGCTAAATAGTTTTGATGGCAGTATTCAGAAGACTGAATCAGCTTTTAGAGCATCTGCTGCACCATCCAGAAAAGGTAAAGAAGCAAGCACCAGCGGTGAACCAAGACAGAGAAGAGAAATGGATGATGAGGAGATCTTGATGGAATTTGAAGCTCTTCTTACCAAGAGACTTCCTAAGGGAACCGATAAATACAGAGGTAAGCTCCCTTTGAAATACTTTTCTTGTAACCAGATAGGACACATTGCTGTAAATTGTCCTAATGGTGATAACAAGGACAAACCGGAAAGGTTCAAGAAATTCAAAGGAGGAAACCGGAGAAACTGTTTTGTAGCAGTTGATAAAGGTGTCACAGATGAGGAATCTGAAGATGAAGAAAATGAAGATATTGTGTTTGTTGCAATCAAGGAAGATGTGTCAGACAAGAAGGCTTTTGTCTCCTGCTTTGATAATTCCAATGAGTGGATTATCGACAGTGGCTGTTCTCACCATATGACTGGTGATCGGAGAAAGCTTCTATCTCTGAAAGAGTATGATGGTGGTGTGGTTCTTTTTGGTAATGATGCACCATGTATGGTCAAAGGCAGAGGGTCCATTTCTCTGAATGGAAAGAGCAGTGCTGACAATGTGTATTGGGTGGAAGGTCTTAGACACAACCTATTGAGTGTTGCCCAATTGAATGATAGTGGACTCACTCTGGAATTCAAAAATGGAGTATACAAAATCAAAGGAAAGAATGGTGAACTAATGGCCACCGGTATGCAGACCAAAGGTAACCTATTTCAGCTGAATGCTAATATAAGTACATGTCTTATGGCTAAATTTGATGATAGTTGGATATGGCATAGGAGACTTTGCCATGTAAACTTTGATAACATTGTGAAGGCCAGTAAGATTAAGGCAGTTAGAAGACTACCGATTCTGAGCAAATTGGAAAATCCTCTATGTAGAGAGTATCAACTAGGGAAAATGTCTTTCTCAACCTTCAAAGGTAAATCTTTCACTGCAGACAATTTACTTGATCTTGTGCATACTGATTTGTGTGGTCCTATGAAAACTAGGAGTGTGCAGGGAGATAGGTATTTTATGATTCTTATAGATGATTGCTCAAGAATGATGTGGGTCACATTCTTGAAAGACAAGTCTGAAGCCTTTGGAAAGTTCAAAGCTTTTAGAGCACTGGTAGAAAAGGAAAGCGGTAGAAGAATCAAATGCCTTAGAACTGATCAAGGAAGAGAATTCACCTCAGGTGAATTCAACAAATATTGTGAAGAGAATGGCATCAAGAGGCAACTGTCTGCCCCCCGGACCCCACAATAAAATGACTTAGCAGAAAGAAACAACCAGACAGTGGTTGAAGCGGCTAGAACTATGTTGATCCAAGGAAAGGTTGCTCACACCTTTTGGAGAAAAACGGTGAGCACTACAGTCTACACTATGAACTGGGTACTCATCAAGAAAGGAAAGGATATGACTCCTTATGAGTACTGGACCGGTAAGACACCGGTGGTAAGCTACTTCAGAGTATTTGGTAGTAAATGTTATATCAAAAGGAGTGAACATCAGAGCAAGTTCGATGCAAAATGTGATGAAGGAATATTCTTAGGATATTCCACCAAGAGTAAAGCTCCCAAATGTTTCAATAATAGGACTCAAAGAATCATTGAAAGCATCAATGTTAGGGTTGATGAAAACTCTGGGAAAACTGAGGAAACCGACAGTGAGCATGTAGGAGATGAATCGGTAGTAACCTTCTGGGAACCGGTTGCAAATTTGCCCAATACGAGTAACTGTGCTCCTACATCGGTAGATGCTGATGCCGATGAAGATGAGGATGAAGAAGAAAAACAAGAGGATTTTGCTAAGAATATACCTAGGTATGTCAAACTCAATCATGATCCATAGCAGATCATAGGAGACAAATATGCATGAATTCTTACAAGAAGAAAGGTCAGAGAAAGCTCATGTATGATCTCTGAATTTGAGCCTAAATCATTCAAAGAGGCACATAAAGATGAAGATTGGAACAAGACAATGTAAGAGGAACTTGACCAGATAGAGAA
Organism: Cryptomeria japonica; assembly: GCF_030272615.1. Lineage (NCBI taxonomy): Eukaryota > Viridiplantae > Streptophyta > Pinopsida > Cupressales > Cupressaceae > Cryptomeria > Cryptomeria japonica. The sequence goes on from NC_081411.1 coordinate 318,864,682, forward strand.
GAATGGTACATGGTCTTTGGTACCTAGACTAGAGCATAAAAATGTCATGGAACCAAATGGGTCTTCAGAAATAAGCTGATGAGGATGGCACAGTGGTAAGGAACAAAGCCAAACTAGTGTGTAAAGGATATGCCCAAGAAGAAGGACAAGACTATGGAGAAACCTTTGCTCCAGTAGCAAGATTGGAAGGAGTTCGTATGCTGCTTGCATATGCAGCTTTTAAAGGTTTCAAGGTATACCAAATGGGTGTAAAATCTGCATTTCTAAATGGAATACTTGAAGAGGAGGTATATATAGAGCAACCAGATGGGTTTGCCCTATCAAAAGACAATGACATGGTGTGTAGGCACATAAATCCTTGTATGGACTGAAGTAGACACCTAGAGTATGGTATGAATGCTTGCACTCCCATCTTGTGAAGATTGGATTTGAAAGAACAAGTGAAGATAACAATATCTACTTAAAATCAGAAGGAGATCAGATTCTGATTTGTGAAGTATTTGTTGATGACATAATCTTTGGTGGTGATGACAAGATGAGCCATTACTTTGCAGATGATATGAAAAAGGAGTTTGAGATGTCACTCATAGGGGAGATTAAGTTCTTCATTGGGTTGTAGATTCAACAAATGAAAGATGGAATCTTTATTACTTAGTCCAAGTATGTCAAAGAGGTGTTGAAGACCTTTGGCATGGAAGACAACAAACCGGTTGGTACACCAATGGTGACCGGTTGTAAACTATCAATAGAGGATGACTCAGCATTGGTAAATGAGAAAGATTACTGACCAATGATTGGTAAGTTGCATTATGTAGTGCATAGTAGACCGAACATTGCACATGCAGTGGGGATTAGCGCTCTGTTCTAGAAGAGCCCAAGAGAATCCCACTTGGTAGCAATCAAGCGGATTCTTAGGTATTTGAAGGGAACTATTGACTATGGACTATGGTATCCATACAATGATGATTTCAACCTAAAATTATTCACAGATGCTGATTGGGCTGGTAATGTGGATGATCGGAAGAGCACAACTGGTGGTACATTCTTTCTCGGTGGTAGACTGGTCTCATGGATGAGTAAGAAGTAGAGTTGTATCTCTCAGTCTACAACAACAACAGAGTATGTTGTAGCTTTTATGAACTGCACCCAGACTATTTGGATGAAGCATGTGTTGAATGGCTTCAAAGTTCCTGTATCTGAACCGGTAAGCATATTTTGTGACAATACAAGTGCAATTAACATATCCAAGAATCTGGTTTTACATGCTAGAACTAAGCACTTTGAACTCAAGTATCATTTCTTGAGGGAAAAGGTTCAGAACAAAGAGGTGGTATTGGAACATGTTTATAGTAAGGAGTAGTTAGCAGACATATTCACCAAGCCTCTATCGAAGGCTACATTTACCTATTTGAGAGGTGAATTAGGGGTGCTGTCCCTTCAAGAGGTCAACTAAAGTTTTGTGCTCCACATCAATCAGATCTTACTTTGCTATATCCTTTCAGGATTGATGCGTTGAAGGATGCTACTCCTCAGGGGGAGCAGCATACTGGAACAGGGAAACTCATGCCTCCACTTTGGCATTGTTGTCAAAGGGGGAGAAGATGTGAAGCGGAGAAGATATTTGCAGTATTAAGGAGAAAATGTGATCTAGAAAGAGATATATCTTTGTATATTGCCATCAATGCTAAAGGGGGAGATTGTTGGCATATGTGCAGAGTATGTTGACATGATGATATTGTGTTGTCATTGATGTCAATATGCTGAAGAGTGAACCGGTAATATGCTAAAGAGTGAATCGGTATATTGAAGCCAAACAACTGGCAAAGTGAACCGATATGTTGTTATGAACCAGTATATGTGAAACAGTGAAGTGATATATTTGTTCAAGTGAACCGGTCTATTGAAAGGTGAACCGGTATATGGAATGTTTTCTATCAAGGTTTAATATGGTATGACTACTAGTTGGTAGTCTCAGCTTCAGGGTTTCCAGTTGAAGTGTTTTAAGCCTATGTTATTCAACCAATGGCATTGTGTGATGAGTTAGCAATCTAATGGAGATCAGATCGTGTTTCCACGTCAGCCTCGTGCGCGTGAAGGATCTTGCATGAAAGAGATTGATCCTATCTACCTCGGGAATGTGTGAAGTCTTTGCAAACGGTGGAGAACGCGTGATGGGTTATCGCCTCCATGAAGCGGTGAAGAATGAAGGATGGAGAATGCCTTGAGATCTGTTCAAGACCATTGTATTCAAATGCAAAGTGTTCAATGGTCAGGATTGAACCGATTGAATTGCTCAACCCAAATGTTTAGGGTTTAGGGTTTAGGGTTTATGTTATCGACCTATCTGTTTTCTATAAGGTCGATGTTGTGTTTCATGTTGAAGTTGTTGGCAAATGTTGTGTGTGTATCTAAGTGCAAAGATACGTGATTCTTGCCAGACCAAATAAGAGGAGTTATACCTACAAAGTGTGTATGCAGAAGGAAGGAACTAAAGTGGATCTGCATTGGCATTGTGTGCTGTTACCAGATCATTGTAATACCTGTTGATCTCTAACCACTTCAACAATTGGAAAATCCCTTAACAAGGTAGCTTTAACTAGCTTGCTATAAATCCTTTAACCCTTAACCGGGTATTCTAGCCATCCCTTAACGTGGTGATCCCTAACAGGATCGGTTCCTAACAGAACCTGTTGTAACAGTCTTTAACTGGACTAGGCTCCTAACAGAGCGGACTTCTAAAGAGTTCAAAAACAACTTGTGGGTATTCATCTCCACCATGGTTTTTCCCAGTTGGGTTTCCACGTGAAAAATATGCGTGGCATGTGTGATGCCTCTTTCCTATGATGTTTTGTTATTTCTTATTTAAGCGGTGAATCATGTTGATTTAACAAGTTATTATATTTTTGATGATAGATTACCTGTTTATGCACAAGGATAATGTGGAAATGAGGGAATAGGTTGTGTGGAAAGATAAGTGTTTCCTGTTTATGTCTTTCACAGTCACATTGTGTTTAACCAATAGTAATCTGGTACAGATCGGTGTTAGTGATTGCCAGTCAAGTTCACTGTTTGCAGTCAAACCGGTTCAGGAAAAGTTTTTGTGCCTGTACTGATTCACCCCCCCCTCTCAGTACTGGTTTGGTACTCACTGTTCATCATTGAGTTATCACCCCCTGTGTTGAAAAATAGAACTTTTGATTTTGTCCAGTTGATCTATTGACCAGATGCCCTACAAAAAGTATCTATTGTCCTTCTAATTACTCTAGCCTCTTGCAATGAAGAATGTCCGCATAACAAGGTATCATCCACAAATTGCTGATGGGTGATAAGATCCATTACTTCCGCGATTTGAATTCCTTTCCAATTACCTTGATTCCTCTGAGAGAGAATTAATCTTCCCAATACTTCAGCCAAGATAATGAATAAGAAGGGCGATAGTGGATCCCCTTGTCTAATTCCACGAGAGGTCTGAAAAAATCCTTGTGGGCTGCCATTTACCAGCACTGAGGTCCATACTCCACCTAAACATGCACAAACCCAATTAATCCATCCTTCTGAGAACCCAAACCTGTTAAGGACTTGGAAAAGGAATTATCGGTCCACCATGTTATGCTTTCCTGATATCCGATTTAATCAACATTCGTTCCACCTTTGCTTGTCTTACAGTATGAATCGCTTCATGTGCAATTATTATTCCTTCAACAATCGATCTTCCTGGAACAAATCCGCTCTGCTCTTCTGAAATGATGTGACTTAAAATTGGTTTCAATCGATTCGATATAACTTTCGTTACTATTTTAAAAATGGTATTACATAAAGAGATTGGCCTGAATTCATTAAAAGAAGTGGGGTGCTCCACTTTGGGGATAAGGGCTATAAGTGTACAATTCAACTCCTTTGTAATATACGCCTTTCTCTGTGATTCCTCCACCACAGCCCAAACATATTTCCCAACTATATCCCAAAAGGTTTGATAGAAGGACGGGAAGCCATCCAGACCCGAGGCTTTGTCCCCCGTCATGCTGAAAACCCCTTTCGAACCTCTTCGAATTGGATAGGTTTCATGAGCCCCTGATTTTGTGCTTCTGTGATAAGCTCCGAAATAGCATTGAGACCATTTTGTTGATCCTCTGCACTTATATTACCCTCCTTAGCCAATAAAGTCAAGAAGAACTAGACTGCCTCTCTGTTGATATCCTCCGGGTTTTCCAGTAGGATATTATCCTTGTTATGGATGGAAGTGATTTTGTTCTAGATCTTCTAGCCTTGACCGAATTATGGAAGAATTTTGTATTTCTGTCCTCTTCCTTAAGCCTGTACTCCCTCGATTTCTGCCGCCAATAGATTTGTTCCCGTGCCAGAATCTCATTGTACTGATTTTTAAGATCATGTTTCTGCAAAAAAGACTCTGAGGACATTCCATTTTGAATTATTCTTTCTTGTAATGCGGCGAGCTTCTTCTCCAAGTCTTTCTTATTAGCAAAAATATTCCCAAATTTAGTCCGGTTCCACTCTTTAACTTTTGACTTAACAAATTGTAATTTCTTAACAAACCTAAAGGCCATTGTACCTAGCACCTCAGGAGTCCTAGACCACCATTCGTCAATTAGGTCTCGCAGGCTCCCATCCCTCAGCCACATCTTTTCAAATTTAAAGGGACACCTAATGGGTGGGCCATCAAATGCAATAATGAGTTCTACCAGTAGATGATCAAAAGCAACCATTGGTTGGATATTTGAAACCAAAAGGAGGGGGGATTCTGCCCAAGCTCCTCCCAAGAACAAACGATCCAATTTTTCCGCTACGTGATTCCCCAAAATCCTTCTGTTAGACCATGTAATTGTCCTTCCTTGGATTTGATTTCTTTGAGACCATTGCTAATCACAAAATTTTGAAAATTTGCTTGGGATGAAGTAGGACCTTTCTTGCCCCCCACTTTATCACTTGTTTCTAGAATGGCAGTAAAATCTCCCCCAATAATGATAATTCCTCTTCCAGTTTTTGGATGAGAGAGGAGAGGGATTGCCAGAAATTTCCTTGTTGGTTTGGTTTAGTCGGCCCATAAACATTAACCAAGACGAAATCAACATTCAAAGGGAAGGAATGGATCTTACACACCTGCCACATACGAGAGTCACCAATTACCTCCACCCTATGATTGGATGGGTTCTAGAGTATACCCAAACCTCCCGACGCACCCTCTGAATCTACAAAGACTCCCTTCCACTACTTCCAAGATCCAATGAGCACACCTGCATCTTCTTTATTAAGCTTAATTTCTTGCAAAAAAACTACATCCGACCTTAATTGATCCAATCCTCTTTTGATCAATCGACGTTTATCAGGGGCATTGCAACCCCTGCAATTCCATGTTATGATTTTCATTGCAACACCTGACATTAATTGTTTTTCACATTTGAGGAAAAAAAAATGGAAAATGAATTTAATTTGAAAGTTTAAATAAAAATGCATTCCCTTGAAAAAGAAATTGAAATTTTTAATTTTATTTAAAAAAAAGTTTTAAGATTGACCTAAAAATACTTTGAAAAGAAAATTCTATATATGAAATATTTACCAAAAACATTCATTATGCATTCTAGAGAAAAATATTTTAGGGAAAAAACCTTTGTGCATGTTTTGAGCTGGAGATTGTTGGTGGAAGAATTTGACTGATGTTTTGTGGCTTGCTGTCCTTCAACCTTGTCTGTCTGGATAGCTTAATAGGTTGGTGCATTGATTTGTTTTGGTTGGGTTCTAATTTTGGTCTTAAATCAACTCTCTGTTGGGTTTTGACTGAGTTTTGTTAGTTGGTTTAACCTACGTGCAAGGGCTTGTATGGCCAAGTGTTTTCTATTGTCTTGAATTCCATTGTGTGACTTCGTTTTAGTACTTTGGTTTTGGAGTTCGTTGGGACATTTTTTGTTTAGTGTCATAAGGGAGAGTGGCTTTTGAGTGGGGGCCACACCCAAAGAGGTTAGCAGGATAGCCCCTTGAAAGTTGTATAAGTAAGTGATAACCTAATAATACATTAGGGGGTTGGGTAGACGAAATATTAAGTAAGATAATTATACGTTGCTCATGGTTGAGTACTAGTACAGACTCAGGATGCAGTGAGAATGCCTGGAATGGCAAACCAACAACCTTGTCCCCACGAAAAGATTGTTTGGGTCCACATCAGACTTGGATGGGGCCGGGGGTTCGGGAGAGTTTACCAAGATAACCCAGGATGAGGGTTGGGACCTATGGAGGCTTGCCAGGATAACCATACCATGCTATGTGATGCCACTCTTCCCTTGTGGTCCCTAGTGTCTATCTTTGTTGGTATCACATGAGTTTTGTTGTGGATTCATGTTCTGCGAGTTTATGCCTCTTGTGAGTCTTTCTGATGTTGAGTTTCGACTTTGTGTGTGCGTACCTTGTAGGTTGCTAGTGGGTCTTATTTCTATTTCCTAGCATGGTGGGGTGGTTCTTTTTGAGCCACATGGTCGGGTGCTAGTGCCACTTTCCATCGGGTGTGTTTATTCCTTCTTATGGGAGTTGGCTTCACAGGTGTTCCAGTTGCACTTGGATTCGAGTGTCTTGTTATTCATTTGGATCCTATTTGATACTTTGGATCATTTTTTGTATATCATGGACCTTATATGGTTAGTTGTAATTATCTGATATGTATGCCTTTATAACAAGATGTAAATTGTAATATAAACATTATCTGATTTTTGAGACTTAGTGATTTAGTGGAATGTAATGTATTTCTATCTTATGATGCAAAACAATGTATGAATGAAAATTAAATGTTAATGCATATGTTTTATTTGAATATTAGATGTAATGTAATGGATAGAATCCTAACGAATGAAACTTAGACATGTTATCAATATTTAATACTATTGGATGAATTAACTATTGGTTAAATGCAATTATGTTTTTATGTTTAATCAACTTAATTGGATTAATTAATGCTAAGTAATGTTAGTTTTAACCATGTTAACCAAGTTGGGAAACCCTTTAGGTGTTAAGTTAAGTCTTCCGTTGTGTAATCTAAACATAATGTTAACTCAAAGTATATAAAAAAAATTATTTACACTATTTTCAAGTGTTTTAGTTTAATACCTTCTGGTTTCCTAGCAAGGCGTTACAATTGGTATCAGAGCCCAAGTTTCAACACTGGGTACTCTGGTTTTAAATTGAGCCCATTCAGACCTATTGCTAAGTCTTAGTGTTTGTGTTTCTGATAGGGTTCTACTAGTTCGCTCACACTTCACCTAGTTGGTGTTGCTCAATTCCACCAACCTCACCAGGTCTAGCTATGCTTCAAGACCTCCAAGTCCTCCTCAAACTTTGCTAGGACTCTCTCTTTGCCAATCTTAAGGTGTTTGCCACAAGTGTTTTGACTAAGAACTCTACCAATTCAATATGCTTCTCATATGCTCAATCTTGCAACCTTGACAACAACTTGTCAACTTCTCACTTTTCACCCCCATACTGTTATGAGACATTGCAGAGGTGTGGAGTTGGTATTTACCATGAAATGAGATCAACTAGGTCCATTTGAGGTTTTGCAATCTTCAATTCCCTTACCGATTTCATAAAATTGCTTAGAAATAGGGCTACAAGGATGAGCCCCAATCAGGCCTCCTAAGTCCGATTTTTAAGGGTTTTGAGTGAATCAGTCCAAAAGACCTTGCAATAAGTTATATGATTCTTCAATCACTAATCAATCCTCAAAAGAGTTTTTAGGGTTTAGTCCCCCAACTTGCCGTACAGTGCCCGAACCCAAAAATGGGGTTTTGTTAGGGTTTCTAGGCTTCAACTGGCTGTGACTGTTCAACAAAGGGGTAAGGCTATGGAATAAGGTTGTGAAAGCTTCTCGTCTCAACTGGAACTGTAAATGGACCTATCCTTCAATGCCAAATGCTATAGTTTAGGTTTTGAAGTCACCCCTGCAATATACATCCAATTTACACCTTGTTTTCTCTAGCCGGGTTGCTCTTGGACTTGCCTAGGGTAAGGTGGTAACAATAGTTGCCTTCATTTCCAGTGCTCCTCCCTGTATATATACAATATACATTGGGTTGCCAATCATGTCCCAACAGGCTATGAAATTTCCCCAGTGGGATTTTATGGGGCAACCATTTTTACATAGTTTGCTATGTACAAGCCAAAACTGGCCAGCTAGGAACAAAACAGTAAATACACTAACAAAAATTAACAACAAAGCATGAAATTGATAGAACAGTACCAAGATACAACAAGGAACACAAAACCAATCTTGGAACAATGGTTTTAGTCCATTTCTAGTGATTGTCCAAAGCAAAAACAAAAGATAACAGTGTTAATAGTCTGAAAATGAGTAGTTTCAGATTGTCAAACTCAAAAAACCATGCTCTAACCCTTGTCTCAGTACAAAAGAGGGTTTATATAGGCATCTCCACTTGTGGAGGCATTCTTAGGGCAATGATCCAACCCTAACTTCACCACTAGCTAGTTTAGGACAAATTTTATCATGACAACTTGAAAAGTTGTCATGACATCTTTTACAATTGTTCAAATCTTGCCTTTCCAACTTAAGCAACCTATCACATATCATCATTCATGTCTTTTTCAACATTCCTAAGACTACTTTAAACCTCTCTAATGCTCTCACCAAGTTATGCCTCTTTTGACCATCAAGAAGGCAATTTAACTAAAACTAACACCTACTCACAAGTGCAAACCTAGAAAGAAAACTAACTTAGCTAGGCCTACACTTGACTCAAACCAAATATTACACACACACTTTGGACCCTCCTGGAGTCCTTATTAGAATCTTGACTTGGCTAAGGGCAGTACAAGCCAAAATTGTAGAAGGACTATGAGCCTAAGTCCTAGGTGCTCATGCACCAGTTTCCCTTGTTAATATCCTTGTTGTAGATCTAAACTATTGCTCTTGTGTTGTTGTAAAGATTATGGCTTGGAAAGGTAAAGGCCATGGTCATGGCCATAGGGCAGGTTGTCAGAGTCTTTCACTGCAGCCTACTCATGAGAGTGTTGAGCAAGTTCAGTCTGTTCACCAGAGTGAGCACAGGGTGGTTAGCCAACATAGTGAGCAACATACTGTACAACAGGTTCTCAAAAGGGAGGCTGCGACAGATGTTTCAGGAGGTATTAGCTCGACTTGGTCCTAGACCTGAGGTCGAGCAGTAGGGTAATGTTCAGTTTGGAGAGTCTCACCTTCAAGATCATGTGGAGAGAGAGAGAGAGGTCTCCTAGGAGGAGACAAGTTCCAATGGACCAGGAGGTAGTCATCATTGGTCATATGAGGGATTTGCCGAGATCCCGTCCTCCCACTTTTGATGGTTCGGGTACTAGACTCAAGGCTCAGACTTGGCTCATTGACTTGGATAGGTGTTTTTCCATGCATCCGTATGGTAGTAACACCAAGGCGAGGTGCGCTATTATGCATCTTATGGATTTTGCTTTTAATTGGCGGAGGTTGGAGGAGTAGAGGATCAGTGTGGACATTAGTATAGTGTCTTGGGAGATGTTCCTAGAGAGTTTCATAGCTCGATTTCTCTTAGTACAGTGGAGACAACGACGTGTGGATGAGTTTCACGAGCTATGTCAGTTAGGCATGATTGTTGATCAGTATGAGCATAGATTCTATGAGCTCAAACAATATGCCGAGATTGGTAATGATGAGGTGATGTTGGTACAACATTTCATGAGAGGTCTTAATGACCGCATTAGTGGGGAAGTGCGAGTGTTTGAGCCTTCATTAGTTGAGTTAGCCGTGGTGAAAGCCAGGCTAGTAGAGAAGAATCTTACACGTGCACATGGTAGTCAACCAGGTGTATAGATTAGCAGTGCACCTTGTAGACACTTAAAAATAATTATTTTAATTATTTTTAATTTCTCACATAATTAATTTATTAATTAATTATGCAAATTCTAATTCTCCTCAATATTAATTAATTATAATTAATATTGTCACTATAGTATGTGATTGATTTATTTAATAAATCAACCTCTTTTTTTATTCTTCTAAAAATTAAATCTTCTCAAATCCTCCCCTTAGCTAATTAATTTCAATTAATTAGTTAACCTACATGATTCCTATGAATCATCTTCCTAATCCATCATTAACCTAATAAATTCTTCTAGAAACTCCCTAAACTTACTTAACCTTATTCTTCTAATTTTTAATTCCCTCCACTCATTCTCTTTCCTAGTCAAATCCTCCTACAAATCTTATCCCACCTAACCTTTCCTCTAATCCCCCTCCTAATGAGTTGCTAGTGGCTAATCATCATGATTAGCCACAAAGTCAACTCCTTGTCCCTTCCATCCAACCACTATCCTTAAATGCTCTTTTCCTCAAGGCACATTGGGAAGTCTTCCCAATGCACCTTGAGGACTGTGGAGACAAGAAATGCCTTTAAGACATATCTTTTGGTCTCCACACCCTCTCTTGGGCCTTGTGCGAGCTCACAAGAAATCCTAGCCCTTCATCTTGGATCCATCCTAGCCATCCATTCTTCCTCTCCTTTTCCTATAAATTAAGGACTCCATCTCTTCATTCATCATCTCCAAGTTTAGTAAAAAAAATCATCATAGCATCCTTACCATGCCAAAATCATCTCTCATCCACACTTAATCATCTCATCCATATCATCCCTCAAGATCCATCTCATTTGTGCACAACATTGGAGAGCCATCCACATCAAACACGCAAGGAGCAAATCAACATCAAGTTGGAGGCACATTGGGCACACTTCAACTCCATCTAAGCTCCATCCGAAGGAGAAGGTAAAATGTTTTGTGAGGTATATGCATGTCATTCATGTTTTCATGTGATTGAAGTTATGTCTTTTGATTCCATATGTTTTTATGTTTGACTTGCATGATTTGCTAACTAATCCACCTCACTCTCCTTTTCACCATCTTCACACCTTTCAATGGATCTGGGACTAGGGGTAATCAGTCTCAGGCTGTTGCACCATATAGGAGTTTTCAGACACTCGCTAAGGGTGATCAACAGTATTAGTAACAAAAATTTCAGTCTAGGATGAAACAGTTTCAGGGCAGCGTGGGGGCAACCCTCAGTTTAGAAAGGACATGAACTGGTAGAGGGCTATACAGAGTTTCTTGGGACAATCCTCACAGAGTTTTTATTAGGCTCATAGTAGGGGAAGTTTCTAGCAATCTAGTGGGATGACTGGAGGTAGAGGACCCGATAGGGGAGCTTGTTTCTCTTGTGGTCAGTATGGCCATAAGGTTGCACATTGTCCACAATGTTCACAACAGATTGGTAGTCAGAGGCCAACAACGTTAGAGCCTACAGTTGGGGATGCAGGTCGATCCCATAGAGATTTCGTGGTAGTTGATAACTGCTAGACAGAGCACTGTGATCGAGACTACAGGTGTGTTGGGTGGTATATCTATCTCAATATTATTTGATTTGGGTGCTTCTGATTCCTTTATATCTTCATCCATTGTGGAGCGGTGTGGGCTCGTGTCTACTAGACAAGCGGATAGGTGGCAAGTAGAGTTGGCTATTGGTTTTCGTGTGGCCGTAAATTCCTTCATTCCCAGATGTGAGTTGGACCTAGGACCCTTTGCTACCATAGTTGATCTTTGAGTCATTCCTTTGGGGTCTGAAGCAGTCACCGGTGAGGAGGGACCTCAAAGAGATCAATCCGGACCGGTCAGCAAGAGTAAACACAACAAAAACACAAAGATATGATGGAGGCAATGTAGAACATATTGTTTTATTTCATGAAAATTGATTACAACCAACTGGTAACAACCATGTTACAACATAACCGACTCACAAGCTTGATAGAACATACACAATAGGTCACAATCGTGACCTTGAATCTTAAGATCTATCTTCTATGCACAGTCTCATTACTTGATTCTTTGATCAATTACATTATAATACGCAATTACAATTATATATATGATCCAAAGGATCCAGTCGGCCCAAAAAGGGATCAAAACCCGAAGAACAAGACCTAACATGTAAAATTAACAAGGTCGGCCTTCGCCAAGAGATTCCTTCGAAAAATCCAAAGGATGAAGTGTAGATCGTAGGAAAAGGTTGGCCACATGCCAAGGAACATTAGAACCAAATGCCCAAGGCTCTGCAAGCTTCAGAAGGGGTTTCGATAGATCACCAAAATAGGTCCAGGCAACCGGTAACAAGAACTGTCAATCGACAACAAGAAACTGTCAAGGAAACTGATAGCAATAACTTGCCAGAAATTGATCCAAATGTGATGCGGTCTGGAACTAAGAAATATGGTCAAGTCTTCAAGTAGAATCCAACTCCACAAGATCCAGTGAGCCAAAACAGGAACGCACATAAAGAAAAACTGAAACTGCAAACATAAAGAAAAATATAAAGAAAATGTTTTTGGTTGATGCAAGATTGCTATGAACCAAGGATGCTCCTGCATCAGGGTCTTATGGAGTTGTGTTTGGGATGGATTGGTTAGCATCACACAATGATAGTGTAGATTGTTGTTAGAAGACAGTGGAGTGTTTAGACGACCATGGCAGGATAGTTGAGATGGTATTCCTAGACCTATATCACTTCGTATGATCTCCGCTATGCAGCTTAAGTGGTGTATGCGTCAAGGGTGCTAGCTTTTTGCAGCTTCTCTTGAGGACATGGATGAGGAGAGTAGGGAAGTTTCTCTTAATAGTCACCCTATTCTTCAGGAGTATGCTGATGTGTTCCCTATTGACATTCCTGGTATGTCTCCAAAGCGAGATATAGACTTTCACATTAATTTAGTTCCTAGAGCAGAATCTATTTCGAGAGCACCATATCGGATGACCACTTAGGAGTTGAGTGAGTTGAAGTTGCAGACTGAGGAATTATTGGCCAAGGGGTTCATTCATCCAAGTGTTGCTCCTTAGGGTGCACCTATTATCTCCATGAAGAAGAAGGATGGTTCTCTTCGGTTATGCATTGCCTACCGACAGTTGAATAAGGTAACCATCAGGAATCAATATCAATTGCCTCGTATTGATGATCTTTTTGATCAGGTAAAGGGAGCCAAGGTGTATCATCAGCTACGTATTCATGATGCAAACATTCATAGGACAACTTTTCATACCCATTATGGTCACTATGAGTTCACAGTGGTGCCATTTGGGTTGATGAATGCACCTTCAGTTTTCATGAGCCTCATGAATGGGGTTTTCTACACCTACCTTGATTGTTTCATCCTTGTGTTCTTGGATGATATTTTAATTTATTCTAGAACTATGGAAGAGCATGAGGGCCACTTGCGACATGTATTGCGGTGCTTGAGGGAGAATCATCTTTATGCCAACTTGGCGAAGTGTGATTTCTTCCAATATGAGGTGAACTATCTTGGTCATGTGGTTTCAAGAGAAGGTGTATCCGTGGATCTTTCTAAGATCCAAGCCATTGTAGATTGGCCAATGCCAAATAATATTTCTAAGGTTCAGAGTTTTATGGATTTGGCCGGGTATTACCGTCACTTTGTTCAAAGTTTTTCTCGGATAGGTCACCCGATCACTTCTCTTCAGAGAAAAGGGAAGAAGTTTGTTTGGTCTGAATAGTGTGAGGCAACTTTTCGTACTTTGAAGGAACTCCTTCTTAGTGCACTGATTTTGGCAATTCTTGATCCATCCAAAGATTTTATGGTTTGTACAGATGCCTCTTTAGAAGGTATAGGAGCAGTGCTTATGCAGGATGGTCGTGTGGTAGCCTATGAGTCTCACAAACTCAAGGACCACGAGCTGAACTATCCAGGTCATGATTTAGAGCTGACAGCTATAGTTCATGCTTTAGTCAGGTGGCAACATTTTTTGTTAGGGCATCAGTTTTAGCTTCACAATGATCACCGTAGTTTGCAGTAGATTTTCATGCAGCCAAACTTGAATGCTCGACAACGAAGATGAATGGAATTCCTTTGCGAGTATGATTTTGAGGTTTAATATATTCAGGGGAAAGAGAATGTAGTGGCAGATGCTTTGAGTCATAGACAACATGAGGTTGCAACATTGTCCCTTGTGGTGGATTTGAGAGAGAGAATCCTTGGGATCCTTCCTTAGGACACCTAGTATTAGGAGGTTAGAGCCATGACTAAGACTGGAAGGCCATTAGAGGGCAGATATTCTGGATATAACCTTGAGGTAGATGGTCTTCTTCGACATCTTGGGCAGATCTATGTACCTCCATTGGATGGACTTCGTACTTTGATCATGACTGAGGCCCATCGTGCACCTTATTCGACACATCTTGGTGTCAAGAAGATGCACACAAATCTTAGACAAATATATCATTGGGCTGGAATGAAATGTGACATTGTTGATTTTGTGTCAAAGTGTTTAGAATGTCAGCAGGTAAAGGTGAAGCATCAACAACCTACAGGGATTTTACAACCTAATTTGGTACCGGATTGGAAATGGGACACCATTTCCATGGATTTCATAGTTGGGTTGCCCATTTCTTCGCGTCGTCATGATGCCATCATGGTCATTATTGACAGATTGACCAAAGTTTCTCATTTTGTTCCTATTCGATCTTCTTATACAACAATAGTGGTGACACGAGTTTTCATGGAAGATGTGGTGAGGCTTCATGGGATTCCGAGGTGGATCATTTCAGATAGAGATCCTGTCTTTACTTCATCATTGTGGACCTCACTTTAGCATGCTTTAGGGACCCAATTGAACTTTAGTTCGGCTTATCAACCAAAGACCGATGGTCAGACCAAGCGTGTGAATCAAGTTTTGGAGGACATGCTTCGCATGTATGTTATGGACCAGCAGTCACATTGGGAGGAATATCTTTATCTTGTGGAGTTTGCTTATAACAATGGATAACATAACTCCATAGGTATGTCTCCCTTCCAGGCATTGTATGGTTGTCCTTGCCGTATACCTTTGAGTTGGGATTGGTTAGAGGACAAGATGTGCATAGGACCGGATATGCTTCGAAAGATGGAACAACAGGTTGAGTGGATTCGTGGGCATTTGGTAGCAGCACAAGATAGGCAAAAGAAGTATGCGGATGCTCACAGAATGGATCGTCAGTTTTCTGTTGGCGATTGTGTATTCTTGAGAGTGCGTCCGCAGAAGAGTTTGATCCATTATGGAAAGGGTTCTAAGTTGGTGCCTCATTTTGTTGGCCCTTTTGAGATCCTTGAGAGGATAGAACCTGTTGCCTTGCCACTGAGCCTATCCCGCATCCACGATGTTTTTCATGTTTATGTTTTTAGGCCTTATCATCCTGATGTGACCCATGTTCTTGATTGGAACGCATTGCAGGTCGAGGACAAACAACTTTCCTTGGAGCCTGTGCACATTTTGCAATGTCGTGGTTTGACCCTCAGGGGTCGTACCATTGATCTGGCAAGGGTCCTATGGAACCCAAATGATGAGACCTCGACTACATGGGAGGATGAAACGAAGATGAGAGAGCTATTCCCTTATCTATTTTAGGCTTCCAGGAGTAAGCCTAGTTTTGGGGGGGAGGATGTAGTACCCCTCCCTCGATCATACTTTTTAGATTCATGTTTTGACTATAGTTGACTTTTTCAGTGGATATTAGTGGATACATTATATGGTGATATTTTCACCAGATATTATGCTATGATGTGTTATACTTTGATTTGAGTTTTAGTGTATGTTGTTTACACATTATTTGCCTTAATGATGGTTAGATGTTATTTTATTGGATTACTGACCATGGATTAACACATTTATTTTATGTGTGAGACGCGTTATGTACATGTTATCATGTTTGTAAGTGTACGAGGTGCGAGGAGATGATTTTACTTCACTCACTTTGGTGAGATAGGGAATGTCATGATTCTTCTTCACCGGTGTGTCTACTGTGATTGAATATATACATTGTTGGCAATATGGAGGAATTGATTATGTGTTGCATTGATGTTTTGTCATTGATGTCAACACTAGCTGTTATGGTTGGTTACTGACAAACAGGTTTTGGTTACCGGTAGAAGATCTTGTGTTATCGGTAAGGGTTTAAGGTTTTACCGACAGAGCTTTTATTGAGAATCTTTGACAGGATGCACAAGTGGTGTTAGTGTGGCTTCTAGATGGAATTCATGATGCAGAAGGTGATCCTTGATCATGACTCGATTGATTGGAGACATCGCTTTGGTGTGGTGGACCCTGTTTAGGTCCGGTACCTATCTAGGTTATGGACCGATATCATGTTAACGTGTTCTCTACACGTTACCAGGACGATTTATGGATTGGTTAATGTTGTGGGGAGGACCACGTCGTGGCCCACAACCACAACCCCACCCCTTTACAAAGGGGTTGCGTGGCAAGCAAGCTACGTGGGGTTTTAAGTTTTTTTTAAATTCTTTTTTTATTAATAATTTTTAATTAATATTTAATTATATATATGTGGAAAAAAATTTATTTTCGAAAATGGGGAAAAAAAGAAAGAAAAAGGGGGAGTTATTTTATTTTGAAAAATAAGCATTTTATTTTGGGAAAAAGAAAATGTTAGTATATATATATATATATATATATATATATATATATATATATATATATATATATATATATATATATATATATATATATATATTTATTTGTGGCTTTTATAGTGAAATGGTGATTATTAAATGGTTTATTTTGAAATTGAGAGGAGTTAGATAACCTTGCTCAAATTTGTGTTTTAAATGAAATAGAAAAGTATCAAATTCTAGATTAGCGAAGGTGTTTGTTTTAATTTGACTGTTTTTCATATTTAATTTAGAATTGCAAGTCCTTGGTTTAATGAATTAGACATTTCATGTGATCGTTTTTGTTGGCCGATCATGTCACTTGATCGAGTTTTGTTAGTTGGTTTAACCTACGTGCAAGGGCTTGTATGGCCAAGTGTTTTCTATTGTCTTGAACTCCGTTGTGTGATTTCATTTTAGTACTTTGGTTTTGGAGTTCGTTGGGACATTTTTTTGTTTACTGTCATAAGGGAGAGTGACTTTCGTGTGGGGGCCACATCTAAAGAGGTTAACAAGATAACCCCTTGAAACTTGTATAAGTAAGTGATAACCTAATAATACAATAGGGGGTTGGGTAGATGAAATATTAAGTAAGATAATTATACCTCGCTCATGGTTGAGTGCTAGTACACACTCAGGATGCAGTGAGAAGGCTTGGAATGGAAAACGAACAACCTTGTCCTCACGAAAGGATTGTTTGGGTCCACATGAGACTTGGATAGGGCTGGGGGTTTGGGAGAGGTTACCGGGATAACCCAAGATGGGGGTTGAGACCTATGGAGGCTTGCCAGGATAACCATACCATGCTATGTGATGACACTCTTCCCTTATGGTTACTAGTGTGTAGCTTTGTTGGTATCACATGAGTTTTGTTGTGGAGTCATCTTCTACGAGTTTGTGGTTCTTGTGAGTCTTTCCGATGTTGTGTTTCGACCATGTGTGTGCATACCTTGCAGGTTGGTAGTGGGTCTTGTTTCTATCTCCTAGCACGGTGGGGTGGTTATTTTTGAGCCACATAGTCGGGTGGTAGTTCCACTTTCCATCGGGTGTGTTTGTTCCTTCTTGCGGGAGTTGGCTTCACAGGTGTTCCAGTTGCTCTTGGATTCGAGCGTCTTGTTATTTAGTTGGATCCTATTTGATACTTCAGATCATTCTTTGTATATCATGGATCTTATATGGTCAGTTGTAATTATTTGATAAGTATGCCTTCATGGCAAGATGTAAATTGTAATATAAACATTATCTAATTTTTGAGACTTAGTGATTTAGTGGAATGCAATGTATTTCTATCTTATGATGCAAAACAATGTATGAATTGAAATTAAATGTGAATGCAAATTTTTATTTGAATATTAGATGTAATGTAATGGATAGAATCCTAATGAATGAAACTTAGACATGTTATCAATATTTAATACTATTGAATGAATTAACTATTGGTTAAATGTAATTATGTTTTTATGTTTAATCAACTTAATTGGATTAATTAATACTAAGCAATGTTAGTTTAAACCATGTTAACCAAGTTGGGAAACCCTTTAGGTGTTAAGTTAAGTCTTCCGTTGTGTAATTAAACGTAATGTTAACTCAATGTATTGGTAAACTTATTAAAGTTTAAAAAATAAATATTTACACTATTTTCAAGTGTTTTAGTTTAATCCCTTCGAGGTTTCTTGGTGAGGCGTTACATATTTAATCTGTTGTTTATGTCTATGGTTTTTGTTGTTTCCTTCCATTCTGTCAATAGGTGATGAATTTTAATGTATTCAATAGGGAAGATTAAGAGCTTATTTTTAATGACTGGTTTAAACTTGCTAAGCCTCGAGCACAAATTTTTTTGCAACCCCCAAGAAGATTTTGTTCTTGGATATTTAGGGGAAAGTATTCAATAGTTGCCCATGTATCAATAATTGTCCACTTCTTGCACACCTAATCTCCCAATTACTTTCTTTACAAATAATTAATACACTGTAATTATAAGCCCACTAAAATTTTCCACACATACTAATAGTCATCTATTTGTGCACACAATAATTAACCGTTGAATATTTAATTAGAAAAATTGTGCAATTTTTTTGGTGACCATAGCCATGGCTATTAGGACATTTATGCATAGGTATTGGTTGAAACATTTATTAGAGGAATACGTATTATATCAGTTGTGCAATTTTTTTGGTGACCATAGCTATGGTTACTAGGACATTTGTGCATAGGTATTGGTTGAAACATTTATTAGAGGAATAAGTATTATATCAGTTGTGCAATTTATTTTTGGTGGTTGTAGCACATGGTTATTGGGGTATCTATGAATAGGCATCACTTCTAAATGATCACTTTTTGACCTTTGTGTACATTACTAATTCTCTTATGTTCATTGTAACTATCAAAAATCTGAATTACTAGCTTTAAGCTCCAAGTCACATACAAAGAAACTAAAAAATACTCATCAAATCCGACATATCGTTTAGGTGCGAAGTTAAGGTGGGTGACTACTGGATCTTTTCCCTTATGTGATAGGATCTTGTGTAGTGGTTTGCAAGATCTTGGTCTAACTTGTGTGATATGCCATCCTTAGTCATGTTTTGTCATTACTATAGGCCTTTTTAATTATGTAGTTGGGCCTATAGAGGGAGTTCACAAATCTACCTAAAAGGAGACTTCTTAACTTGACATTTAACATGTAGCCTTTGAAATTGAATAGAAGTCTCCATAATGGCTATATGTGTTCTGACTTATGTGTGGAGAGTTGTGCTTAAACTTTTTTGTGTTATATTTTTACTTAGATTTTATTGCTAAGGTGTTTTCTTGTATGATCTATATGGATGATGAAAATTGTAGTATAACATGTAGGGACAACGTTCCAATCATGAATATGATCAGAGGCCCACTTGCCAAACAATCAACAATACCATTCCATTCTCTAGGAATATCGGTAAAAGTAACAGACTCTAGAGAAGCACAAAGGTTGAGAATCTAATCAACAATCAAAGCCAAATACCAACTAACCCCATCTAAATGCCGCCTATTCAACAAGTTGACCACAACCTGAGAGTCAGACTCATATATTTGGATTTATTTTGTTGTCCTGTGTTTTTCTTTATGAGTAGAGACCCACTTGGCCAAACAATCAGCAACACCATTCCATTCTCTAGGAATATGGGTAAAAGTAACAAACTCCAGAGAAGCTTAGAGGTTGAGAATTTGATCAACAATGAAAGCCAAATTCCAACTAACCCCATCTAAATGCCGCCTATTCAACAAGTTGACCACAACTTGAGAGTCAGACTCACATATTTAGATTTATTTTGTTGTCGTGTGCTTTTCTTTATTTGTTCAACAATTTCTTATCTAACACAATCATGCAACTTACAAGTAGCACAATATGTTAGCATTACTTTATGACTTGGAGATTCTAGTATTTAGAAGTTTTAGAGCAATTTTAGTATTAAGGTACTTTTGATCTTTTTGATTTTAGCATTAGTGTGTATTCATAATTCTAATGAAGAATAGAGTTAAGTGAATAAACTTTTGTTTGGCCATGATATATATATATATATATATATATATATATATAGACACACACACACATATGTACACACACACACACACCTGTGTGTGTGTGTGTGTACATACATACATATCTATACATATACATCTATACATCTGTAGCGTCCTAAAATTGTGACACTTGCAATTTCGACTGCATTTGGGTCTTCACGATGGCGACACAACACTGAACCTGAATGGAGACCCCGAAATCTGTTTATGACATCAAAAACTGCATATTTCTGCACTGTGGCCTGATCCTTCCTTGCACCCTGCTGTCCTGGGAGGTGGGACCATGGCGCCCAACGCCCTGGTCCCTGGCCCTATTTTGGGCCCGGTCTCTTATGGGGAGCGGGTCTTTAAGTTTGCAATTCGGAAAACAATGTTTCTAGGTTAGCCTAAGGTCAGAAAAATTAGTCTGCTAACCCTAATTGACAAGTATATAAACTACATTTCCCCTCTCAGAAAGGGTAGATGGAAAAAAAAGGCAGAAGCGACATTCAAACATTCAAACATTCAAGCATTCAAGCATTCCTTCAAGCAATTGAGCATTCTAAGTCTCCATTCAAGGCTAAGTGTTGCAATCAAGACAAGGATTCAACCATTGAAGAGGAGATCACTTACAACATACAACAAACAACATCATTACACCTTCGCATGTAAGAATACAAACATTCTTACAACAAGGTATCAGTACTTGATTACATTACAAACATTTACATTTACAACATTCTCATTTCTTGGTTAATTCCAAAACAGGGGTTTGACCTGAAGGCAAACCCCTAATCCCTAACCCCCCAATCGTCCTCTCTTTTCTATGTGTAGGTTGCAGGTACGCGACTGTAATTGAAGATCTGGAATCCTTGTGCAGAGATGAACAGATCCCCCTTCGTTTCGCGGATTTTTCGAAAGACCGTGTGCACGCCGGGAGCCATCGTCCCGTCAACTTTCGCTCAAATTTGCAGGATAGTGTCGTCTCGACATTTTACTGCTAATTCTAGATCCGCAGCTTCATCCCGTATTCCAATCTCTATTTATAAGCAAATCTTTCTTACTTTACATGCACTCCTAGTTCAATCCTTCTATCTACATTCTTTACAAAAGAGGGTAGCCTTGCTGTCTCAACCCTTGAAACTCATTTAGAATCCAATCTTGCATTGTGTGGGATTGGATCTTGTGGGTTTCAACCCCTCTTTTGAATGTAAAGTCTCTCCTAAGTGAAAACCGTCAATCCTAGTGACCTCCTTTCTCCTTGGAGTGGGGGGAACACCTAGGGTTCGATTTTCCGCTTTACATTTTGGTGAACCCGACCTGAACATCCTAATTTTGATTATTTATGGTTAGATCTGAAATTTTTTTGCTTCCTTAATTACATTTCCATGTTTGATCTTTTGCAAATTTTAGAGGTTGATTGCATAAAAACCCTAAATTTTCTTTTTAGTAATTGAGCTTGTGAAATGTTTAATTGTTAATGCTTGTTTCAGATCTACCCTTCTATTGCAAATTGTCAATTCATATTTGTGCCTTAATTCTAAAAATTAAGTGGTTAAGTGTCAAAACCCTAATTTTTAAAACCCTCTTGATTCAACCTTTGACTGATAATTTCATTGATCAAAACACCTCCAAATCGGCTGTAACTTTGGATTCCGCAACAAAATCATAATATCTTTCATCCCTGAAAATTTTGAAAAAAGTTGCGAGGACCGTGTGCACCCAGAGCGCCACTGTCCCTGACATTTTTTCCGAAATTTTGGGAGCTAGATCTTACTGTATTTTTCTGCTAAAATCCAGAATCTTGGCTGATTTCATCAATTCTAACACTTTCAAAATTAAGGTCAAAGTTGGTCTAGTGATTTCTTGGATTAAGGCTTCTAATCATTCAAAAATTGTCGAAATTGAAATTTTGTATCAAAATTGTGTTTCTTACTGTCCTAAATCTGAAAAGTGTGTTGGTATTCATTCAAAATTTCATTGCTTTATTCAAATTTTTGCAGTTTGTGACTTTTGAAATTAAGTGTTTAATTGCAACAACTTTGATTTCCACTTTCAAAATTGAATTTTGCATGAAATTGAGTCAACTTTTAAATTTCAAAGCCTGCATTGCTTTTTGTATTCCCTCTAAAATCATAAAATTCAAAATTTCAGTTTCCCTCTCTTTTTCAAAATTCAAATTTTGCATTTTTCAACAATCTTGGTAGGGTTCAATTTTGAGATTGCAACTTTAATTTGGCCTATCTACAGATCGTAAAATCACTCAATTTTTTTAGATTAGCTTTAAAATCATCATAACTTTCATCCCTGAAAATTTCGAAAGAAGTTGCGAGGACCGTGTGCACTCCATTTGCCACGGTCCCTAACATTTTTTTCAAAATTTCGGGAGATTGTCGTGATTGCATTTAACAGCTTAAATCTAGGAGATTGGTTGATTTTATTGAAATTTGCTACCTCTAAATTCAAAATCTTCTCTCTCTCTCTCTCTAGTGCATGAGTTTCACAACAATAAGCCCTACTTACACTATTCCCGTTAGACGAAGCCTTAGAATTAAGTCTTTCCAAGGTTTAAGTACGGAGGAGATGGAACCTAATTTGAATGGCCTTTTTAACGAGGACACGGGTAATTCCTCTAATCCTTTTAATGATGAAGAAGCTCTCCATGAGGTTTCTGTAGAACAAATTTCGAAATTGGATAACCAATTTGATGATTTTCAGTAATGGATGTCTCAAGAGTATCCCGATAGTCAAGCTCTTTCATTAATTGAGGGTCTAAAACGTATGGTTCAAAGTGATAAGAATGGAATTGATATTTTACGTGGTATTGCACACATCATGGATTCAAATGTGATGCCTATGAAGAGTTGTGCCGAAACTTTAGGTTATACACAACCTCCTACTCAAGTCAATCATTCTATTCCTTTAACAACTTCTATTGCTAGTATACCTACTTTTACATCAAACATAATGACTACTTCAATACAAGACATTCAACCTATGATCACCAGTCATGGGGGCAATCCTTCCTCTTCAATCAACCCTCTTCCTTCATTCAATCTGACTTCTTCATTCATTCCTTCAATGAGTGTCCCTATTACATCTCCACAAATGAACATGACGCAAGGGGGCAATTCATTCAACCATTCCATTCCTCCTTGTAGTGTTCCTTGTTTCCAATCATCTCCTATGACTAGCCATCATAGTGTCTCGCCACCTTACTCTCAATCAATACCTTCTTTCAATAACATAATACCTCCATCACAATCTAACATGTCTAATATGAACTCTTCGACTGAAGTGACCATTAACAATCTTGCGCAAACTGTCTCTTCTTTACAGCAACAAATTGCCTCTATGAATCAATCTAAGTTTAGTGTGCCCAAATTTGATGTTGCGAGCCCACTTTCTCTTGACATTGTTCGAGCTATCCCTCCTAAGCATGTTGAAATCCCACAGTTGGAGCTTTATAATGGTAAAGGTGATCCTCTAACACATGTTAAGACCTTTCAAACAGTATGTACCGATTTTTCTCATGACCAAAGGTTGCTTGCAAAACTGTTTACTAGAACATTAAGAGATAAGGCTCTACAATGGTATTGCTCATTTCCTTCCTATTCTATTACTTCTTTCCAACAACTTGCAAATGCTTTTATTCAACAATTTCAAAACAATATAAGTCCTAAAGTTACTTTGATTGATTTAATGCATTGTAAACAAGGTGTTAAAGAAAAAGTGACTGATTTCATTGGTAGATATAAGCATTTGTGTGCTCAAATTTCTTTTCCAGTACCTGACAATGATATTCAAAGAATCTTTATTTCTAATTTACAAAAAGATATTAGAGAAAAACTTCTATTTTCTGAGTTTACTTCTTTCCAACAGTTGTGCGCAACTCTTCACAATTATCAACTGACTACGAGTCAAATGGAACAAGCAAATCCTATGGCTCCGAGTGATAAGGGTGATAGTAGTCAACAAACATTTGGGAAGTTTAAACCGAACAGAGGGTTCGTTAAGTTCAATGAAAACATCACCAACAACAATGTGAATGCAGCATCAGGTGTGCCTCCTATTTCTAAGTTTTTCAAGAAAGAAAGAAAGTTTACTCCTTTGAATGAATCATTGCATAGTATTATGAATAAGTTATTGGAACAAAATGTGCTTACTCTCCCTCCTATAAAGCAAATAGATCCTACAAAGATTAATTCACCCTATTTTGATAACAAATCTTTTTGTCAATTTCATCGTCAACCTGGGCATGATACTAAAAAATGTTTTGCTTTAAAGGGTAAAATTCAAGATTTGATTGATAACAATACTATCTCTGTTTCAGGAGTGAATGATAAAGGCAACACATCTGTAGCTCCTCCTAACCAAAATCTTAATATTTTTACTGATCCATTACCTTCTCATACCTCTAATGTGACTGAGACTAATGATTCCTCTTTCTCACCTGATGGTCTCGTGTCTATGACTCCGAATGTGATTAACTTTGTAGAGCAACAAAAAATCCCTAAAGAACCTTCCATCACATTTGATTCCAGTGAAACTATCAGGGCACCTGATGGTCCTTTATATATAGTTGCAAAAGTCAAGAATACACCTTGCCGTGGAGTGCTTATTGATCCTTCTTGCATGGTTAATGTTATTACTGTAGAATTTCTTTTTACTTTGCAATTGAATCAAGTGAGCTACGACAAAACAAATGTGGTTGTGAAATTATTTGATGCATTTTCTTCTCCTGCAATTGGTTCTATTACATTACCTATTGAGGTCCATAACAAATCCCTTGATGTGAGCTTTGCTATTATTCCATCATCCAAACAATTTTGTGTGAAGCTAGGCTATCCTTGGCTATCTTCCATGAAAGCTATTGCTTCTCCTATTCACAATTGTTTGAAATTTCCCCATAATGGTGAAGTTGTTACTGTCAATCATTGTCTCTTTAAACCAGCTGAAAGAACTTCTAGCGTTCCTATTGATTATTTTTGGCCTAAACAATTCCAATCTCTTCCACCGCGAAGTGATCATCTTTTCAAATCTTATCAAAAGTGGAAAAAAGATATGATCCTATCTCTAAGTGAACCTCGAACACCCAAACTTGATATTCCTATCGTACTTGAGAAGGAAGTTCTTCCTTTGAAAGATAAAACTAATGTCTTTCCTCAAGAAGATTCCCAACCCATTCCTATGGATGTGACTATGTCTATGTCTAATAAACTTTCTAAAAGTAGACCTATACCTCCTCGTGATGATGGACTTGGTCTCCTTCCTAAACCAAATATTCCTCCTTTATATGGAGCAGTTCCTCCTCCTTCCTTTTATAAAGAAAAGAGACCTTCTTCTTCTCCTATTATCCAACCTAAGAGACCACAACCTAAACACCCAAGTGATAAGGATGAGAACATTCCTCCTCCTCAATCTTCTCAACTTCCTACTAAGACTAGACGAAATCGTTCTGCATGTGAACGCCGACGAAAGCGTCATCTTAGAGTTCATGCAGCTGCTTCTCAAACTTTGCAATCCCCAAAAACACCTTCAGCTAGTATTATTCCATTTTCTCCTCAGCCGAAAATTGAGCCAAAATCTCCTAAACATAAGATGCATGATGGTTTTGATCCTATGCGAGTTAAAGATCCTATTTTTATAAATCTTGATGATGATATAGATGAAAATGTTATTCATGATGAAAATGTTACTTCTCTTGCTTCTGATAGTGAATATGAATATGTTGATATTGATAACCATTTATCTAATGAATTTTCTAAAGCACTTATCCTAGCTCCTAGACAAGAACAATGTGGCGTGGAACATGAACATAGCCCTTGTTTGGATCTTGCGATAGCTCCATCTGCTGTGTTGGATGTTCCTCCTCTAGCGTGTTTCCTGCCTTCTCGAAATATTGATCAGCAAGATCGGGGGGTGGATGACGTGCTAGACTAGTTCATTAGCATCGCAGACTCTCTCCGCCTCTCTTTTGTTACTTCTTCTATGTGTTATTCTCATTCTTCTATTTGTTGTCCTTAGTGTTGTCTACTTGAGGACGATGCAAAGCATTGAGATCTCTTTTGGTCTCTCTCATGTTGACTCAAAAGACACATGTGTTCCCTTCTTCTAGGTGACCTTCCTTGATTGGGGAATGAAGAACAATTATACATACATACATATGATATACATGAATTATCTTACAGCATACTGACCTTGAGGAAAGCGAAGTCACCTCGTGATCTGTGTTTTGTGTCTATTATCCTTGGGTTTATCTCACACTTGGGGGCTAAATCTTTGTGATAACGTGTTCCTTCCCCTTCTCATTTCTTATGTGTATCACTACCTTAAAGCAATCACCCCTGATGAGCCGTGTGCAATCACTTTAACGTAGGGGGCATATACTCCGTCCATATCTCTTCAGGATACTTGAAAATTTCTTGGCGAACTTAGCTTTGCCTTGAAAATTTTTGGTATTTTTCTTGCATGACTCATAGTGAGGGAACCTTACTACTGATAGTCATGGTTCTCCCTCATGATCTTCCCTTTTACTTTGTCAATCGAAGTCGTAAGATCCTTAGTCCACTGGGGGCTCGGTGTATCTTGCCTCCTTGACGGGGTGAAAGTCTTTTAATGTTGTTTCCTTGTACTTTATCGGAAGTATGGGCATACGCTTATACTCTCGCTAAAGTGGGGGCTAAATGTAGCATCCTAAATTTGCGACACTTGCAATTTTGACTGCATTTGGGTCTTCACGATGGCGATGCAACACTGAACCTGAATGGAGACCCCGAAATCTGTTTATGACATCAAAAACTGCATATTTCTGCACTGTGGCATGATCCTTCCTTGCACCCTGCTGTCTCGAGAGGTGGGACCATGGCGCCCAGTGCCCTGGTCCTTCAGGACCATGGTACCCAGTGCCCTGGTCCCCCAGGACCATGGTGCCCAGCGCCCTAGTCCTTGGCCCTATTTTGGGCCCGGTCTCTTATGGTGCAGCGGGTCTTTAAGTTTGCAATTCAGAAAACAATGTTTCTAGGTCGACCTAAGGTCAGAAAAATCAGTCTTCTAACCCTAATTGACAAGTATATAAACTACATTTCCCCTCTCAGAAAGGGTAGATGGAAAAAAAAGGCGGAAGCGACATTCAAACATTCAAGCATTCAAGCATTCCTTCAAGCAATTGAGCATTCTAAGTCTCCATTCAAGGCTAAGTGTTGCATTCAAGACAAGGATTCAACCATTGAAAAGGAGATCACTTACAACATACAACATACAACATCATTACACCTTCGCATCTAAGAATACAAACATTCTTACAACAAGGTATCAGTACTTGATTACATTACAAACATTTACATTTACAACATTCTCATTTCTTGGTTAATTCCAAAACCGGGGTTTGACCTGAAGGCAAACCCCTAATCCCTAACCCCCCAATCATCCTCTCTTTTCTGTGTGTAGGTTGCAGGTACGCGGCTGTAATTGAAGATTTGGAATCCTTGTGCAGAGATGAACAGATGCCCCTTCGTTTCGCGGATTTTTCGGAGGACCGTGTGCACGCCGGGCGCCATCGTCCTGTCAACTTTTGCTCAAATTTGCAGGACAGCGTCGTCTCGACATTTTACTACTAATTCCAGGTCCGCAGCTTCATCCCGTATTCCTATCTCTGTTTATAAGCTAATCTTTCTTACTTTACATGCACTCCTAGTTCAATCCTTCTATCTACATTCTTTACAAAAGAGGGTAGCCTTGCTATCTCAACCCTTGAAACTCATTTAGAATCCAATCTTGCATTGTATGGGATTGGATCTTGTGGGTTTCAACCCCTCTTTTGAATGTAAAGTCTCTCCTAAGTGAAAACCATCAATCTTAGTGACCTCCTTTCTCCTTGGAGTGGGGGGAACACCTAGGGTTCGATTTTCCGCTTTACAACATCTATACATCTATACATATACATATACATATACATATACATATACATATACATATACATATACATATACATACACACACATGTATGTATGTATGTATGTATGTATGTATACGCGCACACACACATATTATATGATGATAATAATATTAAAAAAAAAAATAGAACAAAATAAATATCTGTTGAGAACAGATATTGGTTTTGACCCAAATCATTATATAATATATATTATTATATATATAATGCATTATATAGTATATAATATTAATAAGATATTATAATATAATCTAATATTAATTTATATTATAATGTAATTAATATAATTATATAATATAATATAATATTTTTTAAAAGTTTATAAATAAAAATGAATATCTATTTTTTAGTTCAAAACATTGGTATCCATTGTGCTTTGGTTCTTACCATGGAAAAATGTACTTTTTACTCAATTCAAGTGAAAAGTCAAACTAAATCTCATAATTTTGGGTAAGTGAAACATGTCTTTTTTTTTTTCCTTCCTATTGCCACTTTTTGGACCCCCATGATCCCACACTCACCCATGTAGTGTGAAAGTTTTATGATGGTACTTGCAATGATGTCTGTGCACTTGGAAGAGAAATAAGTAATAATTCATATGTAGCACACCATAAATAAGGGGAACAACAACATAGAAAGTGTTCGGTTAAATTAGATGATTGCATTGCTATAACTTGGTAGACTTGTTAAGCGCATTGATGTATGTATGAGAATTCACAAGATCACTATAGGAAGTAGTTTTCCTATGAAAATCAACATGTCAATTACTTTGTGCTTTTTATGTATTGTATACTTATAATATAGTTACACGTATATGTAAGTTGAATGTAAACAAGAACTCTAAATATTCAATAGTTTGATAGAATTCAAATTCATTGCATTAAATATGCAATCATAATTGTTTATTTTTTAAATGTTTTCGAGAAATAGATTATGGTAATGTCAATTACAATTGACTTGGGATACCTTGCTACTATAACTGATTAATTTTTTGATGGTACAATATTCCACATAAACCTCACAAATGGTGAGTTTTGTAAAATTGTAAACTATGTTTAATTATTGATTTGGAAATATATCATTGATATATAGAGTCAATTATTGTGGACCATTAAGTCCATTTCTAGGATAATTAGGAAATGGAAATAGTATATATACCTAAATCTATATTTGCAATGGTTTTAATCAAATGCAATAGGGTTGGTAGCACAAGGATAAAGATGA
This sequence comes from Cryptomeria japonica, assembly GCF_030272615.1. NCBI lineage: Eukaryota > Viridiplantae > Streptophyta > Pinopsida > Cupressales > Cupressaceae > Cryptomeria > Cryptomeria japonica. The sequence continues at coordinate 318,893,899 of NC_081411.1, forward strand.
AAATGAATTAAGGGGGATTGTGGGTACAAGGTATTATCATGGTGCTTTCAACAATATTCAAATTGGGTAAAAGGGAAAAAGTTAATAAATCTCATGTAGCACAACCTACTCTTGATGCTATTCCTTTGTAGCAGCCTGCTGGTGTTCTGCAACAACTCTCTTATGGTGCCTCTCATTGTGTTCCAACAAGAAGAAGGTTGGCATTCCAATTACAATGAGAGATTGTTGGCATTTCAATAAGGATATTGAGAAGGTTGTTGATGACTATGGATATAATTGATTAAGGATGATTACTGTCTTAATATTATTATTTTGTCATTGATGTCAAGAAATTGATTTTCTAATTCAGTATGATGTTGCCATATCTTAAGAAGTATGATTTGATGAGTATAAAGATGTCGATAAAAGACACAAAAAGAATATGATGAGTAAGGGGATAAGTTATTCAATGGGCAACTATTATCGAGTTAGACAATGATGAGATCATGATGTTTAGATTGTTTTGACATCCTACATATGCTATTGTTTGAAAGGTTAATACTATACTATGTTACCGAGCAAATAATCTAGTCAGTAAATCCTAAGGAACCTAGTCGGTAAACCCTAAGGTTATCGCTATCGGTTAATGAAGGCAGAATGTCTACCGAGTGATGTTTAGTATTTACCGAGTTACAACTGAGCTATAACAGAATGCATTAAATGTTTACATGTGATATTTAATAAGGAAGCTAATGAGCTGGAGTGGATTAAATGATTGGTAAGCCGTGTATGAAGATTGTTAAAGAATCTATGGTAAAGAAATATCGGTAGGAAGATCTATAGCTCAGATTGAACCGCAATACCCTAACACAAGTTCCAAGGTGAAAATGCAAGTTCCAAGGCGGGATAAAATGTTTTCAAATCAAAGGATACATTGAACCTGGACAAGATTGAAGATCTGATGGCTATGATTGATCATGGGAAATGTGATCAAGGAGATTAAGCGGTTGGAAGATTGTTTATAAATAGGAAACTATTGATAAAAAATGTATGCGGGCAAGTGTATGCACAGGGATGCTACATAGTGATTACCGAGTAAAGAAGCTTGAAGATCTGTTTTGATAACAGAGTATAGAGCCTAGCAGAGGGACAAGATAAGTCCTATGAATTGATTGTATTGAGAAAATAAGAATCTACTTCAGCATTTTTAGATGTGAAGTTGCAGACATATTTTTATTACTGTTATTTTGAGAAGTAGCAGAAAATCTCTTAACCGAGTGGACTTAACAATCTTATTTGTAAAATCCTCTAGCAAGGTGACATTCTTATTGAGTGTTTGAAATCCTTTAACAAGGTCACTTCTAACAAGGTTAAGATCCTAATAGATCTGAGGGAAATCCCTTAACCGGGTCACATCTAGCAATGTGTTTGTAATCTTTAACATGATTTGCTTTTAACTGAGCATACTCTAGAAGAGTATATTTCTTAGTGGGTCCGAAATCCCACAGTGGTTTTTCCCTATTTGGGTTTCCACGTTAAATTTGGTGTTATATGTTTGTGATCTTATCTATTTATGGGTCTGCATGCATTACTGTTTTTCTGATAAGGTTACCAAGGTTGAATTTGTTGTTTTTATTGAAGATTAAGTTTGAATGATTCACCCCCCCTCTCATATTGTTAGCTTGGCATCTATACTAATCATATTTAGTATCAAAACTATCAATTGGTATCAGATCTTTGGACTCCGGAAGAAAAGTTTAAAGGCACTTGAGTTAAAGATCCAAAAGATGTATAAGAGGGATGCACTGAAGCTGAATAAGTCAAGTTTCTCTACATGGCAGAAAAGGATGAAGCTGCATCTATCAGGAATTGGAGAATATGCTGTCTATTATTTGGAGAATGATTTAATCACACCGAGCACCTATCCATTGACAATGGAAGAGATAAAGGCAAAGCAAGAACATATTCAAGCAATGATTGAAATAACATCTGCATTGACCGACTCAGAGTTTAATGATCTAGAAGGATGTACTGATGCAAAGACAATGTGGACTAAGCTCATATCTGTGTATGGTGGAGATGAACATGTTCAAAGAGAAAAAGTGGATAGTCTAAGAGGACAACTTGAATCTATGAGGATGAATTAAGGTGAGAACATAACCCAGTATAGTACAAGACTAAAGGAGATTGTAAATCAAATCAAAGGAGCAGGAGGAACTATTGAAGAAAATGATGTAACAAGTAAGATGCTGAGAACCCTTCTACCTGCCTATGCAATCCAAGTCTCTGCAATCAATGAATTGAGGTCTGTACCCAATATGCCAATTTCTTTAGATGCTACTATTGGTAAGCTACATGCATTTGAGTTAAGTAACTTTGATAACAGTGGGTCATCGGTAAATAAAGTTGAATCTACGTTCAGTTATTTTCATATTGATGAAACTGATGATTACAATGATAGAAAGTATAAGTACTCTGAAGGGAATCACAGTGGAGCAAGTGAAAGATTTCGCAAAAACATGGAGGAGGTACACAAACTGTATGAGGAAATTAGAAAGCAAGAAGAGTTTGAAGCACTATTAGCCAGAAGGCTACTAAGAGGAAAAGGTAAGTATAAAGGAAAGCTACCTTTAAAATGTTTCAATTGTGAGAAGAAAGGACATATGGCTTCTAACTGTCCTGACAAAGAATCTAGTGAAAAGAGAGATTACCGAGATGACAGACAGAAAGATAATCATTACAAAGGACACCGAGACTTCAGGAGAAGAGATAAAAAGACATGCCTAATAGATGATGAGGAATCTAATGATGATAAATCAGATGAAATTGATACAGAGGAAGTTGTTTATGTGGCTATCAAAGATGGATCAGATGAAGAAAGGTATGAAGAAAAAGCTTTAATATCTCATATAAATACTAATGATTCTTGGATCATAGATAGTGGTTGCTCATATCACATGACGGGTGATAAACACAAGTTTATTAAATTAGATGATTATGATGGAGGCTATGTAAGATTTGGTAATGATGCACCATGTCTGGTAAGAGGTAAAGGATCCATAACACTTCTTGACAATGCTAAATGTAATGATGTTTATTGGGTTGAAGGTTTGAAATACAATTTGTTGAGTGTAGCATAGCTAAACAACACAGGTCACCGAATAGAGTTTGAAAAAGGAATTGTCAAAGTTCATGACAAGCATGGAAAGTTAGCTGCTACCGGGACACAAACAAGAGGTAATACATTTCATCTTGACTCAACTCAAAATAAATGTCTATATGCAAGGATAGATGATACCTGGTTATGGCATAAAAGGTTTTGTCATGTTAATTTTGATAATCTGATCAAAATAAGTAAGAAGCACCAAGTAAGAGGTCTACCGAGTCTTGAAAAACCTGAGAATGCTATGTGCCGAGGATGCCAGATGGGTAAGATGACAAGATCAAGCTTTACAAGTAAGTCCTACACTTCTAAGGGAATTTTAGATCTTGTGCACACTGATCTTTGTGGTCCTATGAAAGTTCAAAGTTATTATGGTGATAAATATTTCATATTATTTGTGGATGATTACTCAAGGATGATGTCAGTAATGTTTTTAAAAGAAAAATTAGAGGCTTTTCAAATGTTTAAATGGTACAAGGCTAGAGTTGAAAATGAAACAGGAAGACAATTGAAATGTCTCAGATCAGATTAGAGGAGGAGAGTTTAGTTTTGATGAGTTCAACTTATTTTGCAATGATCATGGTATAAAAAGACAAGTCTCTGCACCAAGAACTCCACAACAAAATGGGATAGCTGAGAGAAGGAACAGATCTATTGTGGATTGTGCTAGAACCTTGATGATTGAAAGGAAAGTTCCACAAACATTTTGGAGAGAAGCAATAAGCACAATAGTTTACACCCTGAACCGAGTACAACTGAAAAAAGGAACTTTGAAGACACCTTATGAAATCTGGTATGAGAAGAAACCTAATGTAAGTTATTTTAAAATCTTTGGGAGTAGATTCTATGTTCACAAAGATGACAGAAATGGTAAGTTTGATCAGAAAAGTGAAGAAGGAACATTTCTAGGATATTCTTCTAGAAGCAAAGCATTTAAATGTCTGATCAAATCATCTAACAAAATAGTAGAAAGTGCAAATGTGAAAATTGATGAATTTGCAGAAAGAAATGATGAAGGAAACTCCAAAGAACCAGAAGATTATGAAGGATTTGTCTATGTTCAACTGAGAAGTCCTACCGAGAAGACTACTGAAGAAAATGAAGAGAATATCCAGTTACTGAGTGATGAAGAAGATCATACAGAGCCTACTGAGCCTATATTAGCCAAGTACATCAGAAGGAATCATGCACCAAATCAGATTATAGGAGATAAGAATGATCCAGTGATGACAAGGAACAAACTTTGACATAACACATGTCTAATATCTGAATTTGAACCGAGAATAGTGAAAGAGGCATTTAACAGTGAAGATTGGATAAATGCTATGACAGAAGAGATTGATCAAATCAAGAAGAATGACACATGGACACTGGTCCTAAGACCAAAGGACAAAAATGTAATCAGTACAAAGTGGATCTTCAGAAACAAGCTAAATGAAAAAGGTGAGGTCATTCGGAATAAAGCAAGACTAGTTTGCAAAGGTTATGCCCAAGAAGAAGGAATTGATTATGGTGAAACTTTTGCACTTGTGGCAAGACTTGAAGGAGTAAGAACATTGTTGGCATATGCTACTTACAATAATTTCAAGGTATATCAAATGGATGTCAAATCTGCATTTTTGAATGGTATATTAGAAGAAGAAGTTTTCATTGATCAACTTGAAGGATTTGTTGAAGGAGAAAATAATGATCAGATATGTAAATTGAACAAAGCTTTATATGGTCTGAAACAAGCACCTAGAGCATGGTATGAGAGATTGCACTCATATTTGATCAAAATTGGTTTTATAAGAACAAGTGAAAATAGTAATATGTACATGAAGAATGATGAAAATGGAATACTGATCTCAGCCATATTTGTTGATGATATTATCTTTAGTGGAAATGACTCTCTATGCAAGAACTTTGGAAATGAAATGAGTAAAGAATTTGAGATGTCATTAATCGGTGAGATAAAATATTTTATAGGTCTGCATATACTGCAAATGAAAGATGAGATTTTCATTACCCAATCCAAGTACATAAAGGAAATCTTGAAGAAATTTGGAATGGAGGATTCAAAACCGGTAAGTACTCCTATGACTACCAACTATAAACTATCAAAGAATGATGAATCTGCATTTGTTGATGAGACACTTTACCGATCTATGATTGCAAAGTTACAATATGTTGTTCACAACAGGCCAGATATAGCACATGCAGTAGGTATTGTTGCAAGATATTCTGCAGATCCTAAGGAAACACACATGACGACAATCAAAAGAATTTTTAGATACTTAAAAGGCACTGAAGATTATGGCTTAGTATATCAGAAAAGAAATGTTTTTGATTTAAAAGTTTATACTGATGCTGATTGGGCAGGCAACATTGATGACAGGAAAAGCACAAGTGGAGGAGCTTTCTTTTTAGGAGAAAGACTAGTGAGTTGGCTTAGCAAGAAACAAGGATGTGTTTCTTAGTCAACAACAGAAGCTGAATATGTTGCTGCAGCACTGACTTGCACCAATATAGCATGGATCAAACAACTATTGGAAGGTATAAATGAGCAAGTTACCGAGCTAATAACTATATTTTGTGATAACACTAGTGCCATTAACATTTCAAAGAATCCTGTTATGCACTCTAAGACAAAGCACATCTCTATCAAATATCATTATCTTAGAGAAGAAGTTCAAGAGAAGAAAGTGGTTTTGGAGTATGTTAGCACAAAGGAACAAATTGTAGACATCTTCACCAAGCCACTGCCAAAGGACACTTTTGAGTATCTCAGAAGTCAGTTAGGGGTCCTACCCCTATCTTCCATTCATTGATCGAGTTCGGTGAAAGCATCAATTCGATGACTCTATAGAATATCTTTTAGGAGTTGATGTTGATTTACACACTTTAGGAGGTTTTCTAAAGGTGTGCAGGAAACAATAAACAAGGAACAAGAATTGAAGACAAAATGCTCTGACCGAGACTGAATTGATACATAACAACATGGAATTCACTTCTTAGAGGAAGAAATTATGTTTTTAGTTCTTTTCATTTTTGGCATTGTTGTCAAAGGGGGAGAAGACTAATGTATGGGGGAGAAGTCTACTGACCGAAGGAGAAGACTACATTTCAGAACCAAAGAGAAGACTAATGACAGAGGGAGAGCATTTCAAAATTTCACAACAATTTGAATCTGAATCAATAAAGTCAAATCAATTGGTTTTTCCATCAATGCCAAAGGGGGAGATTGTTGGCACTATAATAGACAAGAAGAAGGTTGGCATTCCAATTACAATGAGAGATTGTTGGCATTTCAATAAGGATATTGAGAAGGTTGTTGATGACTATGGATATAACTGATTAAGGATGATTACTGTCTTAATATTATTATTTTATCATTGATGTCAAGAAATTGATTTTCTAATTCAGTATGATGTTGCCATATCTTAAGAAGTATGATTTGATGAGTATAAAGATGTTGGTAAAAGACACAGAAAGAATATGATGAATAAGGGGATAAGTTATTCAATGGGCAACTATTACCAAGTTATACAATGATGAGATCATGATGTTTAGATTGTTTTGATATCCTACATATGCTATTGTTTGAAAGGTTAATACTATACTATGTTACCGAGCAAAGAACCTAGTCGGTAAACCCTAAGGAACCTAGTCGGTAAACCCTAAAGTTATCGCTATCGGTTAATGAAGGCAGAATGTCTATCGAGTGAAGTTTATTATTTACCAAGTTACAACCGAGCTATAACATAATGCATTAAATGTTTACATGTGATATTTAATGAAGGAAGCTAATGAGCTGGAGTAGATTAAATGATTGGTAAGCCGTGTATGAAGATTGTTAAAGAATCTATGGTAAAGAAATATCGGCAGGAAGATCTATAGCTCAGATTGAAATGCAATACCCTAACACAAGTTCCAAGGTGAAAATGTAAGTTCCAAGGCGGGGTAAGATGTTTTCAGATCGAAGGATACATTGAACCTGGACAAGATTGAAGATCTAATGGCTATGATTGATCATGGGAAATGTGATCAAGGAGATTAAGCGGTTGGAAGATTGTTTATAAATAGGAAACTGTTGATAAACAATGTATGTAGGCAAGTGTATGCACAGGGATGCTACATAGTGATTACCAAGCACAAAAGCTTGAAGACCTATTTTGATAATAGAGTATAGAGCCCATCAGAGGGACAAGATAAGTCCTATGAATTGATTGTATTGAGAAAATAAGAATCTGCTTCAGTATTTTTAGATGTGAAGTTGTAGACATATTTTTATTACTGTTATTTTGAGAAGTAGCAGAAAATCTCTTAACCGAGTGGACTTAACAGTCTTATTTGTAAAATCCTCTAGCAAGGTGACATTCTTATTGAGTGTTTGAAATCCTTTAACAAGGTCACTTCTAACAAGGTGAAGATCCTAACAGATCTGAGGGAAATCCCTTAACTGGGTCACATCTAGCAATGTGTTTGTAATCTTTAACAGGATTTGCTTTTAACCAAGCATACTCTAGAAGAGTATATTTCTTAGTGGGTCCGAAATCCCACAGTGGTTTTTCCCTATTTGGGTTTCCACATTAAATCTGGTGTTATATGTTTGTGATCTTATCTATTTATGGGTCTGCATGCATTATTGTTTTTTTTATAAGGTTATCGAGGTTGAATCTGTTGTTTTTATTGAAGATTAAGTTTGAATGATTCACCCCCCCCTCTCATATTGTTAGCTTGGCATCTATACTAATCATATTTAGTATTAGAATTATCAACATAGCCTGCTCTTGATGCTATTCCTCTGTAGCAGCCTGCTGGTGTTCTGCAACAACTCTCTTATGTTGCCTCTCATTGTGTTCCGACGAGGTTCTCCCCACTTGATCTATCAACGAATGGTCCTAATGATAGTATTTCTTCAACTGCCATTTGTCATAGGTGGAAGGTGAAGTCTTCTCTGATAAAATTTTAAGGCACTAAGTGGGGAGGGGGGGTGTATCAGTGAAAGCAAAAATTTAATAAATCTGTTAACAACTTTCACCAACTTGAAAATCAATAAGTATGCAAGAAATATAACCACATAAGCAAACATCCAACAAGGGATGCAAACCATAACACAATGATTTTTGACGTGGAAACCCAATTGGGAAAAACCACGATGGGAATTAGCACCCACAATATGTTTTTGCACTCTTTTGGAATGAGCCTGATTAAAGGCCTAGCCTGGTTAAGAGCTTACAATATGCCTGGTTAAGAGTAGACCCTATTAGGAGTCACTCAGTCAAGGGATTTTGACTTAGCCCTGTTAGGAGCTCTACCTTGTTAAAAGTAACCTTGTTAGAGGATTTCAAACTCAAGTTAATGAGCCACCCGCTGAAGGAATTTACAATATAAGACCTATTACAATCTACCTAGTTAAGGGATTTCAAACTGCTATAATTGTTAGAGAATAATGGGGCAAATGATCTGATAACAACACTTCCTTGCTTGCTAGTACAAATCCTTTTCAACACACCTCTGCTACACACATGCAGACACTTCAAACTAGTTCGACAATACCTTCTTCTCAAACTACCGACACTAAATCTCTTCTATAACTAGCTCTAAATACACTTTTCAGTTAGGGCGACTACAAACCCTAATTACATCAACAAGATACAATGAATTTATATTTAGCACAACAAAACACTCTGCCAAAATACATTATAGATCATTACAATAAATTTCTAGATGATTTTTATCATTGAATGATCACCGCACATCGATATGATAAGCAATCAAACCCTTGTTTCATTCTCCTAAGCACTTTGCTGTTTTCCAAGAAATCCGATCCTTGTATGTGCTCAAATACCATTTTATCTTTACACACAAATTATGATACATCATCACTAAGTTATGATCATGATAAGATCCACCGCCAAACCTTAAATCATTACTGATTAAAGATGTGATACCTATATTCATTCTTCTTCATAGAGTTCATAACAGTCAATTACAAATGTGCTTTCCGATTCACCAAACTTGATGCAATTTCAATCATAGACACATGCCAATGTTATGAATATATTCTGAACCACAACACCTAAACCTTCTCCAATCGTCCATACCAGTCACTTGATCACTGCCCTGTTCCTATTTACCAGTTGACAACAACTTAGCAGTTTTGCTGTCTAACTGATTCCACTACCGGCTAGGCTATACCGGTTGGTCTAGATGACCTAGATGATTAAAGAAACATGGTTTCCATCAATGACAATACAAATAGATTCATCAAACATCTTATTAAAATTATATCATCATCATCAAGCCAACAATCTCCCCTTGACATCATATACCTGATCATATCAACTTTACTGGTCATATTCTCATCTCATCATCATCTCCATCAGTTATGCCAACATTCTCCCCTCCCTCAAATCCCTCCTTGTCTGGGTTCGGGGGTTTCTCTGTAATTCCCCTCCTTGAACTGGATTGATGCGACACTGTGTTAGGTCGCTGAGGCCATTGAAGGACGTTCAAGATTATGATTAGGAGGCTAGGTGTTTTAGTTGCTTAGTGTAGTGCTATGCATTATGGGGGATTCACATTATCTGATGCTTGTACGAATGATGGAGTAGTGCCCACTTCAAGAAGATTCCCTTTTCACCTTGGTAGACTTGATTGGACCCTTGTTTTGTATGATGGATATGAAAGAATTGAGTAGATTTACATATTGCATGAATGATATTCTGGCTTCCATATATGCTTCATTAATGATCCTTGGTAGACAATACATTATTTGATGATTACTGATAGATGTTATATGATTCCATGATTCCTAACATTTATTCTTATGTTATGAGTGATTTTGACTTAATGTGATTTAGATGCATATTAAGATGATGACTGATTTCTTTATGCTCTTATGTCGTAACTTGATGCATAGATAATTTAGTATTTTGGATTATCATGTATTTTGATAGAAGTACTGATCTTGTTTATCATGCAATGGAAATACTAACCCCTCGATGATTTACTCATGATGTGATGATTGTATGTATTATTGGCTGCCTATTGTGTGATTGTCTGTGGGTAGAATCGACAACACATCACTCATTGTGAGTGCCCTGTGTTGTTGCGATATTCTACCCCCTATTTGTTGTGTATGTATATATGTTGTATGCACATGTATCTCATGTTGTTGCAGATTGCAGGTACAAAGACATTCTTTCATCCTGGGCAACCGGGTGCGAGCTGCCCTGGCTTGACAAGTGTGAGCGTGCCTCTTCCCAATGGTAATATATGGTTTGGAGATGTCATTGGTTCCCTTCCCGCACTCTAGGTCTAGGTTTGGTGTCAAGTCCTTGTTATCAGTCTTGGAAAGTTCAACATGCCGTCATCATTGTCATGACTTGTGAGTATGTGGCATGGTTATTTGATCATTCATCTATTTTATTTAAGTTCCTTGAGTAGTGACTGATTTATTATTTAGCGTATTTAATTTTGATATTTGATTGACTGTGTTGAGTGGTTACTTGATACTAGTTATGGCCTCATTAGTAATTTTGTTATTTTAAAAGTTATTAAGATTTAACAATTTTCAATTATTTACTATTTCCGTGTTTAAAAGTCAATTAATGCTCATATGGAGATTTCAATATTTTATTTGGCCATTTACGTTTAAGCCGGTTTAATTTATTGAATATTTGTTGATTTTTAAATCAATGTATATATATAAATATAAAAATTAAAGGTAATTCAGATGGTTAAAAGTGATAAGTTATAATATTTTACTCATTATACTTTACTACATTTTAATATTCAATCTTTTATTTTGAAAGTTATTTTAGAAACTCAGTGAGAGAATAGATTTAAAAAAAAAAGATCCCATAAAATGAGATTTGGTAATTTCAATATTTTTTTTTTACCCATTTCCTCTTGACAAAAAGAAGAACCGGGGTTTCATTTTGGGGGGGATTCTTTTCTCTACACATGTTTTTGGAGATTCTTGGTGTTTTGGAGGAGGATTGCTGAAGAATCTGAGGAGATTGGAGAGCTATTGAACCTTTGTTGTTGGTGGATTGTTGCTGCCCAACTTCTCTTGTCACCATTTGTCTCCAATAAGAGGTAGGGTTTTGTATCCTCTTGTTTTTCTCTTTTCTCTTATGATCTTAAAATGAAATTTAGAGAGGAAAACCTCTATTTATTCCTCTTGGATGTCCAAAGTTGTTTGCAATCAATGAGTTTAAAATCTATTTTTGTTTCCATAGGTTTTGTTTGCAAGAATTGTGGTTGTTTTTTTAAATTTGCTGGGTAATACTTCAATTTTAAATTCTCAGTTTGAGAAATGGAAAGAAAACAACAATAAACCCTTGATTTCAAAATCAGATTTGATTAAAACCTTTGCTGTCCCTTCCAGTTGAAGAAATTTTTTAAAAATGGAACTCCATTTCCACATTTTGGTTGCTGATAAAAAACCCTATTCTTCCTCCAACAGTTTGTTATTATTTTGGCACAGTGACTATTAAATTAGATTTGGGTATTAAGCAAAAAAATCATACAAAATTTAAATAAAAATAAATAAATTTAAAACCAAAAAAAATAAAAAAATTGAAAACAGAACGAAATTTTCTTGGCCACGCGGTGGCCTGGTGCTACCAATACCACCCACCATGTAGTGGGGGGTCGGGTGTTGGGCAACAACACCCACCATGTGTGGGTGGGGGTGCTAAGCCATCACCACCTAAGTGGGGGTGGGGGCAACACCTCCGAAAAAGAAGTTTTAATTTATTTTTAAATTTTTTATTTCTTAAATTTTAATTATTTTATTTTATTTTATTTAAGTTGTAATCTATTTTATTTAAGATGGTTTCAAAACAACAAAGAAATAATAATAATATATATGTGAGTTGATAAGTATTTGAGATAAAATATATATATATATATATATATATATTTCATTGATAAATATTAAGACGATGGATTTTTAATTAGATAAAAGCTTTTGAATATTAAAATAATAATATGCTGCCAATAACAGGATGATATTCGAGTTATATTAATAATAGTATTATTGAAATGAGATGTTATATAAATGGTCTTATTGTTAATATTGTTGTTTTATAATTTGGTAAAATTAAACGATATTAGATCTATATACAAACTTATTTATATACACGTGAGTATACCCCGAATCATGGTGTTCCTGGATTGCCTTTAAGTCAACCTTTTCCAATTAAGAGGCTTTTTGTTATGTTTGCATCCGAAGGCCACTTATGTCTTTGATTTAAAACCAACGGTTAATGTGAGTTTTTGCTTTTATTTGCGTATCATGAGACTGACTTGCCCATTTTGGCATGCTCTCGTGATGATTTGCCATGAGGAGGAGATAACCACATTGCTGATTTGGTGGTAGCGAGTTTGAAGACCTCACAATGTTGATATGTTTTAGTGTAGGGGTATCATGAGTTGGTCATATTTATTTAGTTAAGAGGCTCGTTCTTATATGTGTTGTTGTTCACCCTTTGGGGGTTCGTGTGTGTTGTGGTTTGACATGGTTGCCGTTGTGTCATATTTTTACTTGTGTAAGAGCCTCTTGTGTTGTTGTTTTACAGATCCATGTAGAGGGAGTGGGCTCCTTTGTGACACTCGTGGGTCATGAGAGATAGACTTTCATGAGGTTCCTTGTAAGGATGCGTGAAGTCTAGACCTTTTGGGCAGAAGGGAGTTTACCATATTTTTAACGAAGTGATAATTAATTAATTAATGTGTATGGGTAGTTAGATAATTTAAAAAGATAATAACTTATCAGTGCCTCATGACTCAGTCCTAGGAAGGATGTTTTAGGTTGAGCATGGGAAGACCGTGGAGACGGTAAGCTAATCTCCCTTGTTTTCTCTCTCAAGGTCGAGATGGCTCTGCATGCCCATAGGTTACTGCCTTGTTCTTGGTTTCGCATGTGATGACACTCCCTCGTACATGTGAGTCCTTTGCTTACTTTCACATTCTTGTTATGATGTTTTATTGGCCTCTGGAAACCTCTTGTTCTTTCTTGTTTGCTTGGTGCATGGTTGTGTGTATGGAAGTTTCTTAGTGTTACTCCCTTTGGTAAAACACCAACCTTGGTTTAGTGTGTGAGTTGGGACCTAGTGACATCTCCTAGCTCGGGGGGTGGTTCCTTGTAGGTTCCACATTGGTCGGGTGGTTGGAGCTTTTTGCCATTGGGTTTTTTCCCTCTTCATTGGTATTGAAAGCTTTCTTCATGTTGACTTTGAACCCTTGGAGTAGATTCATGTATTGATTATCTTATGATAGAGAAACTTAAATCTATTAATTTAAGAATTTTGTATAAGAAGTGTGATACTCACGATTGTAATACTATGTAAAAACAACCAAGAATGTATTCATGAGTTAATTTAGATGGTACATTCAAATGGAAGTAATAATATGAGTTAACCAAATGTAAGTAGAAAGAAAGAAGAAAATGATATATACCATTGCTAGTAATGTCTTATCATTTGTTAATCATGTATATTCCTTAATTTGAACTCATAGGACATGAATGAAGTTGTCATGCTTAGTATATGAGATGAATTAGTTAATTGTAATTGAAATGTATTTTGTAAAATAGTTAAATCAGAAATACAATTATTCATGTGGTAATTAAATGTTAGATAGTAGATATGTAGGTGTGATGGAAAAATGGATGTTGTTACTTTCTTCATGTTATATCTTTAGCAATAGAAATGAACTAATGCTTGTACCTTCAATATCTTCATGTGGAAATGGATGTAAAATTTAGTAGATGTTAGCATACATTTATGAGATCAATGATACGAACAATGACATTAAACGAAAAACTTAGACTATCAATGTTAAGCATGGGAAACACAAAACTATTGATGATATAGTAGATGTTTGGAAACTAGAATATCACTAAGGCTGAAAATTAGATTGAAAACTATAATGAGACTTAGTACATAGACATCATTAAGAGCTAAATGAGAATACACATAATTGTGTTATGTCTGCCATAAAACTAATGTTGCATAAATAGCATTATGAACATTTAGATTGCATAAGTAGGTTAATGAGCATGCCTTGGTAGATGCATTGAATAGTGGACAAAAATAGTAGCATATCATGTGAAGTGTGTGATATAGATTAATATGCATATATGCATTTGAAGTTGTGTTCCATGATAGGATAAATCATTAGAATCATAGAATTGAACTAATACAATAAAGGCGAATTAAAAGTATTGATCATAAGTCATAAATGGTGTAAGTATAGTAGTGATGTCAATACCCTAGGGAAACGAAGGAACCATGTAAGCTATTAAGCCTTGTAAAAATGACTTCACTTGTGTTAGTAACATAATGTATGAAGCAACAGATAAACTCTTAATGTTAGATTTTAAACTATTGAACTAAATCATAAACTTAATGGCTAGATTGAGTTAGATGTAACCTTGTTAGTAAACAATTTTTTTTATTACTCTCCTTTTGGACCTAGTTGTAGTGAGTTTCCTTGGGGTTTGTTGGTAGGTGCTACACTCTCCCCTTCCTTGATTGGGGTTCTAGTTGTTTACTAGTTTGATAGGGTTTTCTTTGGCCTATTCGACTGTGTTTTTTCAAGGTTGGCTCCTATTTTGTTGTCTCTACTACCTTCGAGCTATTGTATAAAGTGTCAACACCCTTGTTCTTGTTTCTTTCTTAATAGAAAACATAAATGATAGGAACTATACAAATATAAAAAATATTAGGTAAAATTATATCATGAAATATTTATATTTTGATAATGCTATTGTTATCCTTGATATATGTATTGGGAGAGTTCAAATGAAGATGATGATGAATAGCTGTCTCAAACAAATTAGGTTATTAGTTGCATTCCACATTTGATGCATTGTGTAACTGTAATGTAGTTACATTCATAGGTGACTTGTGCATAAACAAGAATTATACATATACAAATGCATCATGTGATTCAAATTTATTGGATTGAATATGCAAATATTATAGTTCATTACTTAAATATTGGGAAAAGGTCGAGTTTGGTGATATCAACTACTTATATGTATTTAGAAAGGATAGATAACATGGGATACCTTGAAATATCCATTTTTCTAGAATATAAAACTAGGGCACTAGTATTTAAGTGCTTGCACCTTGGCATATAGTTTTATAACATAAGTTGAATAATTCTTTTATCCCAAAAAGGTCTTTAAGATATATGATAAAATAAAGATAACCACATCAAAATCATTTCCAATGTGTTCTTTAAACCTTGTTTTTCAATCCTAAATGAAAAATGCAAAATAGGCAAGCTCAAAGTTATCCATCTTGCTCATTTTGGTACAAGATTAATGTTTTTCCTATTGAGAGCCACACTACTTGAGTTGTATTTCTTACTCCCAAACATCTTTGCACTCACAAGATGACATGCACCTTGTAGATAATATCCATTCTACCATGTATTTGAATTTATATTTCACTTATTACTCAAACAATCGAATTATCTAGCACTAGTATTTCTTTTATTGTATTTCATTTATCAATAATTATTTCTTTCCCTAGTAACCTGATGAGCTTACTATTTTTTTGAATATTATCTATATGTTAATTTTACTTGGTAAAATTAGGGCGAGATTATAGCTAATCTATAATGTTTTTTATCAAATACACAACAAAACTAGGGTGTTGGCTCTATATACAAACAACCCATAGGTGGAAAAAAGAAAGGCATCAAAATAAGGGTGTTGACCCTAAACAAACTTAGGTCAGATAGGCCTTTAATATCAAGTCAAAACCATTGTTAAAGGCATGCCAAACCAGTAAAAACCCAAAAGGACTCAAATCAAGAGTGAGGAGAAACACCCAAAACTCGATTAAGAGGAGTTGGGGGGGGGGGAAGACTTCCCTTTCCGCCTGCAACAAACAAAAATCCAGAAAATACTATTATCATGAACATCATAAGAAGGATCAAGCTGGGAGATCCCCTCAATGTATTTGTCCGCAACTAGAGTAGACTGTTGTTGCAAAACAACATCTGGAGTAGATTGTTGCTATAGAACATAAGCAACATGAGAAGAAGCCTCTAGGCTAGAGGAGGCCACACCAGAAGTGACTCGGGGGCTAGTAGAGGCCACATCGACAGTTAGAGGCACAACCTCATCCTAGGAGGGGTCATCATCCACATGTGAGGAGGCGTCATCCTCAAAACTAGAAACCATGATAGTCAAATAATCAACAATAACATCTTTCCACCAAGTAGAAACACCTTTATGGCGAGAGAGAACAATCTGAAGCTAAATGACTTGTTGAGAAGCATCTTTGACACTGAAGGCGAGGCCCTCATAATCTAATGATTAAGTCCATGATCTATCCACAACCATGAGAATCACATCCCCAAGGAGAGGCATAAAGATGTCAATGTCAATGTTGATTAAAATGTGAGCAAATATAGAATTGTAAGGAAGTAAAGTAGCGGAAACAACTTCCTACACTAACCTTGAGAGGAGAGTAATGCAAAACTTTTTCAGATCATTACAACAGTTACAGAAAATAGAAATAGATATAATAGCAATCATACCACAACACAATGATTTACGTGGGGAAAACCCTTTCGGGAGAAAAACCCCACCCTCAAAAAGCAGCTCAATATTTTATTCAGCAATCAAAAACAGATTACAAAATACTTGCAGAGCAAGCTCTTCGCAGGAGTACCACTAATCAGAGATTCAGAGGCAACTCAATAGCCATAGGACTCTTACACACAACCTCTATCTCACACACCTCATAAATAGGAGATACAATACAAGAAACCGTCAAACGGTATTACAAAACCATGGGCTAAAAACCACCCAATAAGGTGTAGCCGACCTTATCTCCCTTCTAGATGCCCTATGACATGTTAAAGCACACATCAACATGTGTCGCTCCCTTTTACAGCTCATTTATGTATTCGATACAAATTATTTTTCCTATTTCAGGAGTACAAACTTCCGGAGGCCATAACTTGAGAACCGGGTGTCCGATTGACGAACCGTTTGAAGCGTCGGAAAGCTCGCGAAGTGCTCTATCACCTCGTAACCCACTTCGCCGGTTACGACAACTTTTCAGGGCATTTCGGAGCCTCTAAAGTCCCCAAAATTAAGTTTAAACATTTTATTGCACCCCTCCAAGATGAAAACTTTAATATCTTCAAAACTAGCTGTGACCTTGCGACGAAACTTTACCGGAATGCTTATCTAGCCAACCAGAAGCTTCAGGGAGAGTTTCGCACCATTTCGTGCTCAAATAAAAACTTACTATAAATAGTAACCTCACATAAATGCAAGGTTGAGACACCATTTTTCCCAACAAATCTCCCACTTGTCAAACACCTTGCATGAGCGGAAGGGAATGTCAACACAATGAATCAATTGCTAGGGGCCATAAGGCCCATAGACTCTGAACACCATCTGAACTTCTCTGTGCTCACAGCCTTAGTTAAAGCATCTGCAACATTCATCAAAGTGTCCACCTTAACCAGCTTCACCCTACCATCTTCGACCATATCTCTAACAAAATGATACTGAACATCAATATGTTTGGTCCGGGCATGAAATGTCGGGTTCTTAGCTAGGCTAATTGCACTCTGACTGTCACAGTAAACTGTCACTGTACCTTGTTTTATTCCAATATCCGAACACAGTCTCTTAAGACAAATGGCCTCTTTACAAGCATGAGTAGCTGCCATATACTCTGCTTCAGTAGTGGATAAAGCAACCACAGCCTGTTGTTTACTCATCCAACTAATTGCACCACCAAACAAAGTAAACACATAAGCACTGGTGGATCTTCTGCTATCAATATCACCTGCCCAATCTGAATCCACATAACCATGGATATCAAGGGAAGTCATGTCTCCAACTGAATTACCATGATAACACAAAGAATACTCTGAAGTACCCTTCAAATATCTGAAGACTCTTTTGACTGCAACCCAATGAACTCTACCAGGATTAGACATATATCTAGAAAGTACTCCCACTGCTTGGGCAATGTCTGGTCTAGTACAGACCATAGCATACATCAAGCTTCCAACCGCACTTTGGTAAGGCACTCTGCACATGTCTTCCATCTCCAATGGGGATGTAGGACAATCTGAAATAGATAGTTTCATTCCAACTGTAAAAGGAACACTCAATGGTCTACAATTCTGCATGTTGAACCTCTGTAACACTGAATTCACATACTTACTCTAGCCTAGCCATAGCTTTCTGTTCACCCTATCTCTTCTAATTTCCATCCCAAGAATATGCTTTGCTGCACCAAGATCTTTCATTTCAAATTTAGCAGCGAGTTGAGACTTCAGTTCTGAAATCATACCTTTCCCTTTACCAATGAATAACATATCATCAACATACAATGCAATGAATAAGAAATGATCACCATAAGATTTATAATAAACACAGTGATCTGATTTAGAACGTTCAAATCCCAAACTCAACACATATGTATCAAATTTCTGGTACCACATCCTAGGACTTTGTTTGAGGCCATACAAAGATTTCTTCAATTTACAGACCAAATTACTTTTGCCTTTCACCACATAGTGCTCCGGCTGTGTCATATAAATATCTTCCTCCAAATCACCATGAAGGAAAGCAGTTTTCACATCCATTTGCTCAACCTCTAAATCATAAGCAGTAGCAATAGAAAGCAAAAATCTAATGGACGTCATTTTTGCAACAAGAGAAAATATCTCACCGTAATCAACACCCTCAACCTGAGAGTAGCCTTTTGCAACCAACCTTGCTTTATACTTCTCAATGCTTCCATCTGAACCAATCTTTTTCTTGAACACCCATTTACAACCAACAGGTTTTCGTCCTTCAGGCAATGGTATAAGATCCCATGTATCATTTTTTTTCAAAGCTGCCATTTCTTCCTCCATAGCAATCTTCCAGGATTCTGCATCATTCATACCTAATGCCTCTTCTACAGATTTCGGTTCATCCACACTAGTATTCAGAGCAAAAATACATCTCCAATCATCAGGTGAATACCTTTCAGGTGGTTGTCTATGTCTTGTAGACCTTCGAACAAGCTGAGTTAGAGGTTCTTCCTCCTCTTCTGAAGATTTAGAGCTAGACGAGCTCTCCTCAAATTCTTGCCTATCTAGGGGTCTTGATTCAACTCTTTCAGGTGTAGAAGGAAGTTGAATCACATCTTCTTTTTTAGTCTATTCTGGCTGCAATGTAACAGAAGGAGACTTAATTTCTCTAAAAATAACACTTCTACTGTGAATTACCTTTTGTGCAACAGGGTCCCAAAGCTTGTATCCTTTCACACCATAACTATACCCGATGAAGATACATTTCACAGCCTTGTTCTCCAACTTTGTTCGCTTCTCCTTTGGCACATGTGCATATGCCTCGCAACCAAAAACTCTAAGATGTCTCAATGAAGGCTTGTGACCTGACCATGCTTCCATAGGCGTTTTATCAACAAGAGCTGATGTAGGAGACCTGTTAATCAGGTAGCAAGCAGTGACAACAGCTTCAGCCCAAAACTTTTGTTCAAGACCAGCACCACTCAACATACTCCTAGCCTTTTCCATCAGTGTCCTGTTCATTCTTTCTGCAACTCCATTCTGCTGTGGAGAATACGGAGTTGTCTTCTGCTTGTTAATTCCACAGTCTTTACAGAATCTATCAAAATCATTAGAGCAAAACTCACCGCCATTATCAGTTCTCAAACATTTTATTTTCTTTCCAGTCTGCAACTCAACCATTGCTTTAAATTCTTTAAAACGACTAAAAACTTCAGATTTACTCTTTAGAAAATAAACCCATGTCCTTCTACTAAAATCATCAATAAATGAAACATAATATGTGGATTTTCCAATCGAAGAGACATCTACTGGACCAAACACATCAGAATGGATAAGGTCCAAAACACCACAAGTTTTATGAGAACTCGAGTAAAACTGAACGCGGTTTTGTTTTCCATAAATGCAATGCTCACAGAAATCAAAGTCAAGGTTACAGTCATTCAAACCTTCAACAAGGTTTTTATTTTTCAAGGTCATTAGACCCTTTTCTCCAATGTGGCCAAGTCTCTGGTGCCATAACATAGTCTTCTCTGCAGGTAACTTTGCTTCAGACGAAAGAGCACCCTTAGGTACCCAAAAACCATTTCCATCTGCTGAAGGTGAAACCTTCAAATCTTCCAGTGAAGTATCCGCAGATTTACTTTTTACAGAAGTGCTATTACACTCAACAGTGTATGCTTCAAGCTTATACAAAGTGCCAAACCTGACACCTCTAGCAACTACCATAGCACCCTTAATCATCTTACATCCTGTTTCAGAAAAGACTACCTGCACACCCGCATCTATCAGTTTGCTCACAGATAACAAGTTTCGTTTTAATCCAAGGATATGCAACACACCATTAATCCTTTTTATTCTACCATCAGAAAACCTGATTCTAACTTTACCTCGACCAACAATGTCTAGTTGTGAATCATCACCCAAGTACACCTTACCTCCATTAAATCCTTCATATTCAGAAAACCAATCTCTATTGGAAGTCATATGAAAAGATGCACCTGAGTCAATTAGCCAGGCATCATTACCTGCATGAGTCGCCAAAGCCGCAATAAATGCATCGCCATCTTCCTTGTCGGACTCAGAATCAGAATCGAACTTTTTCTTTTTCTTCTTCTTTTCTTCTTTGCAGTCCTTACGGATGTGACCCGGTTTACCGCAATTCCAACAAATGACTTTGGACTTTCCAGGAGATTTCGATCTCCCTTTGGATTTGGACTTGCCGCGCTTCTCATTCTTCTTGCCTTTCTCCTTAGGTCTTCCACGAACGGTTAGGGCTTCCTTTGAACTGATGGATACCTTCCTTCGCATCTCTTCACCGAGTAGGGCACCCACCACGTCTTCAGTTTTCAAAACAACAGAAGTACTACCGATAGCCATAACAAGAGAATCCCACGAATCAGGCAAAGAACAAAGCAAGATCTGACATTTCTCCTCCTCATCCATCTTAACACCGACGGATACTAATTGAGCCACAATCATATTGAATGCTTCTAGGTGGTCTGCAATTCGTCCACCCTCTTCCATCTTCAAGGAATACAATTTCTTTCTTAAGAAAATTTGATTTAATAAAGATTTCACTTGATACATCTCACCAAGCTTAGTCCATAGCTTCTTTGCAGAGTTCTCTTCATGGACATTGATTAGAACAGAGTCTGCCAGGCACAGTCTGATTAGACCCTTGGCTTTTCGGTCCATAACATCATACTGAGCTGCTGCAGTAGGATCTGAAGGCCTTTGGACATTCGCATCAACAGCATCCCAAAGATCTCGATCTATTAGCAGATCTTCCATCTTCAGCTTCCACATCTCAAAATTACTTCCATTAAATTTCTCCACCTCTATTCTCCCTGACGAACTCGCCATCTGAATATTCCTGCAACAAGATCAAAAAGTGTCTTCTGCACAAGCTCGCACTCAAATCTGGATTAGTTCAAAAAACCCAACTGCCCACAATTGAAACCAAAGGTGATCAGGCTCTGATACCACTTGTAAGGAAGTAAAGTAGCGGAAACAACTTCCTACACTAACCTTGAGAGGAGAGTAATGCAAAACTTTTTCAGATCATTACAACAGTTACAGAAAATAGAAATAGATATAATAGCAATCATACCACAACACAATGATTTACGTGGGGAAAACCCTTTCGGGAGAAAAACCCCACCCTCAAAAAGCAGCTCAATATTTTATTCAGCAATAAAAAACAGATTACAAAATACTTGCAGAGCAAGCTCTTCGCAGGAGTACCACTAATCAGAGATTCAGAGGCAACTCAATAGCCATAGGACTCTTACACACAACCTCTATCTCACACACCTCATAAATAGGAGATACAATACAAGAAACCGTCAAACGGTATTACAAAACCATGGGCTAAAAACCACCCAATAAGGTGTAGCCAACCTTATCTCCCTTCTAGATGCCCTATGACATGTTAAAGCACACATCAACACGTGTCGCTCCCTTTTACAACTCATTTATGTATTCGATACAAATTATTTTTCCTATTTCAGGAGTACAAACTTCCGGAGGCCATAACTTGAGAACCGGGTGTCCGATTGACGAACCGTTTGAAGCGCCAGAAAGCTCGCGAAGTGCTCTATCACCTCGTAACCCGCTTTGCCGGTTACGGAAACTTTTCAGGGCATTTAGGAGCCTCTAAAGTCCCCAAAATTAAGTTTAAATATTTTATTGCACCCCTCCAAGACGAAAACTTTAATATCTTCAAAACTAGCTGTGACCTTGCGACGAAACTTTACCGGAATGCTTATCTAGCCAACCAGAAGCTTCAGGGAGAGTTTCGCACCATTTCATGCTCAAATAAAAACTTACTATAAATAGTAACCTCACATAAATGCAAGGTTGAGACACCATTTTTCCCAACAAGAATGACCCACGGAGGATGTGGAATCATCAACCTTCAAGAATTGGCCAATAGTGTTACTAATGGCCTCGTAACAAGAATGGTCTCAGAATGAAAGGGAAGGTTGGGAAGACACACCCAAACCGAACCCATGTTGAGTGGTTCAGTAAGAGGGTTAAAGGAAGGTTTCCAGGGATTGACCAAGACAGAGTTAGCTCCCCAAGCCCACAACTTACCCAAAACAAAGTCATAATCATTAGGAGAAGCAAAGGAAGCAATGAAAAAACCTTTAGCACAAGGGAACAACTCAATGCCACCAGCAACCAAAGGTTTCCAAGAATCACTCCCCCCTTGATGGAAGTTAGGGAGAGAAGGCCATAACCCAACAAATCTGCACACAAATCCATAGTATTGATAGAAACTAATGTTTTCTACCACATCTTGGCCACAACCACCACAGGGAAAGTCTTGGCACAAGAAAGGGGATGAGGTTTCCCCTTGAGAGGATGAGAAACAATAGATCTAGCCACACGAACAAAGTTTCACCCACCAACAATAAAAAAGGTCTAGGAGGGAGGACCCCAACACTAGAAGAAGTGCTACCACCATCCACAACAACGTTCGACCCACTCACAGCCTGAGGAGCCATTGAGGGCATACCCAAAGTCTCTGTAGCTCCATGTGAAATAAGGCTAGAGGCAGAAAAAGTGGCTACAATAGGCGCAACAACCTGACAATGAAAGTAGTAGCCACTGATCACACAATAACCACAGTAGTCATAGGCTGAGAATTCTTGACACCCACAACAACATTGCACACTGGCGGAGTAGAGGACACAATGACAATATTCAAATTCCGCTGAGCAGAAAAGATGTTGGGAGAAAACAAATATATTTTTGATAAATATTTCCAACTTCATCTATAATGTTATGCGGATATTATGAGGATAGAACTCTTAAACTTTCTCTAAGCTACATGTACCTTGCTACATGTTTTTAGTAGTCATGGATTACATTATTACCTTGGAAGAAGTTGAATTGAGGTCATGCACTTATCAATTTTCCCATTACCATATCTCCACAACCTCTTAGACCCATTTATGTGAATCTAAATTACATTTCTTAATTTAGTAATTGTATACAGTGAAAATGGATAACAACAATGATGAAAGACTAAATGAACTCAACCACAAAAACCCTAGCCTAACAACAACAAAGATCCACCATAACATATGAAGATAACCTAAGACAATGCAAATCAAATGAAATCACAAAGATTATACCATCACATGTCCAATAGGGTTTGAATCTCCATTCTTCCTATCTCCATTGATCTTGCTTGATATATTTGCTCTCAGATTTTATGTGCACAAGAGCTCAACAAAGAACGGAAATGTGGTTGCAAGTAGGATCGCATATGAAGGTGAAAAGCGTAGTGTAGTCAATTGATCAAGTAGTCAGTTAGTTAGGGTTTGATAATGAAGGAAGCATCTCCTTTTATAGAAGACACTATAAGAAATGGAGGGATAAGATTGAGAGGTGTACAAGATAAATGGTCGGCTATGATTAAAGGGTAGGTAGAAGAAAATAAGAAAATAATGAAAGGGTAGGTAGTGTAGGAATTAAGAGATGAATGGCATGTCTCATGGGTTGAAAAGACTAATGAATTAATTAAATAAATAAAGATTTATTTAATTAATAGAAGAAGTGGGATCGATTAAATAAATAAGATATTTATTTAATTTAGAAAAAGGATAATTTAAATAAATAAATGTATTTATTTAAATGAGAAATAAGACTAGAAGAGGATAAATGAATTAATTAAATAAATAAAGATTTATTTAATTAATAGAAGAATTAGGCTAAAATGATTAAATAAATAAAATATTTATTTAATTAGACATAACAATTTTAGGTGTCTACATTTTGCCCCTCTTTGAGACAATGCAACTTGTCGTGTTGTTACAAAGAAGATAAGATGAACTGATACAAAGCTGCCCCAATATGGGAATGATATGCCCCCTCGAGAGATTGAATGAACCTATGTGAAAAGATCACAGAGAATCTCTCGATAAGAAAGAAAGGCTAGAATGGACTGACCAGATAAAGTGACAGAGTCATGGGATAACAAAGACTGACCCGGGAGACTAGGGCTAGGGCTAGGGCAAGAGCAGTCTATAAAATAGACCACGAGGGGAATACATCCTCATTGTCATCCACACATCCAAGAGATCAGAGTGTAGAGAGAGAATAGAGCAGTAGCAGTTAGCAGCGATGGCATTGGTGCATAGATTTGATCGCATTCGCCGATTTCAGAGGCCAGCAGATGCAGTAGAGCCAGTGAGTACCACAAAACCTCCTTGTACTTTGTTGCAATAAATGTTGTCATTAATGCATTTTAGGTAGCACAATAAATGCACTTTAGGATAATGTCAAAAACTGTCAAAAACGTGGAGGTGCATTTGCGTTGGTGCCAGCCGCATCTAGGTTGGCTAGGTGCATCTGCGTTGGTGCCAGGCGCGTCTAGGTTGGCTAGGCGTGTCTACGTTTGTGCCAGGCGCGTCTATGAATTCAGCAGCATCTAGGTCAAATGCGAACGTTTCTGTGTTGTGCAGACATGTTTGTGAAATGTGGGTATGTCTGTGCATGACAGGCGCGTCTGTGCAGAGCATAGGCACATCTGTGTATTTCAGGCACGTCTGTGTAGAGCTGGCGCGTTTGTGCAGTCTGTAAGCTCATTTATGTCATGAAGGCGCATTTGTGTCTTCAAGGTCAAATCGACAGTTCTGTGATGAACATCGCTATCGATTGGATAAGCTGTTGAGAGGATACACTCAAGTAGGTCCTCTAGGGAAGACTAGGATAGCAGATAGGGCTAGGATTGACAATTCTGTGATAGAACATACGTTGCCAATTAGGAAACTACTCAAGAGGATACACTCAAGTAGAGGCCCTAGGATAGGATAGATCAAGACACTTTGTGATGAACAGTGAGTACCAAGAGATAGTACTTTGTGATGAATAGTGAGTACCAATATGAGCAATACTTTGTGATGAATAGTGAGTGTCAAAATAAGCAGCACTTTGTGATGAATAGGGAGTACAAACATGAGCAACACTTTGTGATGAACAGGGAGTGTAAAACATGTAGTACTTTGTGATGAACAGGGAGTACCACTAGGATAGATAACAACACTTTGTGATGAACAGTGAGTGTCACTAGGATAGATAACAACACTTTGTGATGAATAGTGAGTGTCACTTTGACTGACATGATTCATTTGCTTGACTGTAGGAGTATTTGCCTATGCTAGAGTCGCGAGAGAGATTCCCGTCGACACAGAGATTACGACCATAGCTAACATTCGAGGACCGAGCTGCTATTGAGGTTATGGGTCTACGATATATTCTGTATGTGCCTGAGTTTCGAGCGAACATGGGTTTGCTAACTGCACTTGCTGAGAGATGGCACTCTGAGACTTGTACATTTCATTTTCCGATGGGTGAGATGAAAGTCACCTTGGAGGATGTTTATAGGATTTTGAGGATACCGATCGATGGGGAGCTAATACCCTATGATCGAGATGGAGATAGGGAGGCCCTGAGATGAGTTTTCTAGGATCCGGGATTGGAGATGAGAGCTGGACACGTGGCATGGGACACGATGACAGCAACAGGATTGACATTACCAACAGTGTTAGGAGGAGTGATCAGTGGGTTCCTATGTCTAGACAGGGTGACACAAGGGTTGGCTGTGGCTGGGGGAGCACCTTGGAGACACTGGTTACACAACATACTAGATATGCCTGGGGACTGTGCGTGCTGGCACACTTATACTATGAGCTGCATTAGTTTGTTTATCATGGATCTGTAGGATTGGGCTGCGGAGTTACATTGTTGCAGGTGTGGGAATATGAGCATTTGCCAGTTACCTGACTGATACATTTCAGGGGCAGGGGTCATGGATGCAACTTTGTGCATTTGTACGATATGATTACATCACAGCCACGGATTGGCAGGTTGGAGCATTGGCATCGAGTCCTGGATGAGGTCGACACTATGATATGGAGGCCGTACCATGAGTGCGAGCAGTGGGAGGATGACGTAGTGGATCTACCTTATACCTTCTGAAGTAGATATTTGATTGGGCAAATGCCCTATGTATTGGAGAGATAGCTGGTTGACAGGGTATGCAGGCAGTTTGGCTGTATTTAGTGGATGCCACAGGGTTCCGGGATGTATGCTCGGATAGTCAGGGATCAGGCACACTTTGGGCCGCTATTGTTGTATAATCAGGCCGTGATGCAGCTGGTGCCTATGCCATGGGATATGTGGCCGGAGATTGAGGATGCAGGTGTGGATGCAGAGCATATTGGGCTGAGCATCCCTTTCCATGATTGACAGACCTAGGGGAGTCTCTAGATGGAGATGGTGGTGGGGATGGGGATGATGATGGAGATGGTGTGGGGAGAGGCCGACGGAGGAAATGGGGTGCAGTTGGAGAGAGGAGGGTGGCTCCATGGAGAGAGGGTGGGGAGGAGAGACAAGTTCGGGTGGTGAGGGGTCGTGGTGGATTGCCACTACAGGTGCCAGCAGCACAGGGTCCTAGACAAGTGCAGGGACAGGGGCAAAGGCAGGTACAGGTACAGGCAGAGGTAGAGGCATAGCCACTAGTACAGGGGGAGCCACAGTTAGAGGCATAGGGGGTCGAGGAGGAGGATGAGTTGCTTGAGCTAAGGGAGATCTACCAGGGATAGATAGATGAGATCCAGGACCTGGAGAGGGAGATAGCTAGGCTCAGGAGGCGACTGAGGGACACAGAGCATGAGCAGGATCAGGCTATCCAGCGCTATACTGAGGCTGAGAAAACACTGAGGGCTGGGAGACAGGTGACCAAGGACATAGGGGCTGGATATGCCTATGTTCTACGGGTAGGGGAGGAGATAGGTTACTGACGAGACCTATACTACGGGGCAGTGCCACCAGAGCAGCTGGCGAGGAGCTTCCGCAGACCATCGCGGACAATGATGGCTATGGGAGGGAGCCAGAGGAGACAGGCGTCCAGCGGTGGGGTTATGGGTCCTCCACCACCACCAGATAGAGGGGGCAGGAGAGATGATCCTGGGGCAGGTCCTTCTAGGGCTCAGACTCCGTCGAGGCTAGGCGGCTCTGAGGGAGGGAGTTCATCATAGCCTTAGAGGGCTCCCTATGTATCAGTTTTGTACCATTTTGTATGATGATGTAGACACCTTCAGGTGATTTTGTAGCCATATGTATTTTGACATCATTTTATCCTGACACTTTTGATTATATATATATGAGATGATTCATCTTTGCGGCAACTATATGCATGTATACCTATGTGATGAGATGTTTCATGATGTATGTGTCTATGTGATGCTTATGTTTCATGATGTATGTGTCTATGTGATGATTATGATATGGATGCAAATATGTATATGATGCAATGCAATGTTTTTTTTTGCTCTTTTGTATTTTTAAAAAAAATGTTATGTATGATGCAAATGTGAATGTATGAAATGCAGATGAATATGATAATGCAAATGATTATTTACGTGATGAGAATGTAAGATGTGCTAACATGTGTTGTGTGCAGGATGTGATGCAATTGTAATTGTGATATCTATATGTATGTATGAAATGCTTATGTGTGGTAATGCAGGTGCAAACTACATGAAATGCAAATATTTTTGGTGTGTCATTATACTCAATCATGTGATAGTAGGCTACACGGACTCAAGAAGGACAATGGAGGTCAATCAAGAAAGGGGGATGGAAGATATAATATATGAAAGTGAAAGAGCTTCTTGTGCATTATCATCATTGGGCTTTATTATGGCAAGATAGGTTATGACAATCGAGGCACATGTTCAACCCAAAAAGTCATTGTACCTGTTTGCATGGAGATAAGACAGTCACAAACAAGGAATGCCCCAGTTCACACTAGATTCTCAGTGTCTTCATATCCTTGGACAGGTCATAGCATTACTAAAAGAAAATCCACAGATAGCAAAAGAAAAATAGGTGACGATACCCCATCCTTGCCTTTCTAGTCAAAGACATCCTGGAGATAAAATCTCTAGTCAGAGACATCCTGGAAGAGCTAAAAGACATGTCACCAAAAAGATAAAATCAAAAGAAAACCAAGACTCGACACCAACATCCATTGTAGTCCTCAAGTTTAGTGTCTCTTGTCACTTGTATAAGTCTTATTTGATTGTGGTCACAATGTTTACTTTCACAAACGGATAGATAACACTAAACCGTAATGTTGTCTGAGTCTATTGAAAGATTTGATTTGTTGAAACCCATTGTTGCTGCTGTGTCCCATCTGAAACTGACTGAATCCATGAAATTGATACTTTATTGCGGAGAAAGCGAAACTTTATTGCGGATTGTGATGCAAGTGTTTCTTTATTGTGGATTGTGCGCGGATAGACTGAAGAATATTGAAAGAAATTGTACTCCTCGGAACGTGTGATGCTCTCAGTTCCACACCCATTACTAGAAGAAGGATTTGCCTTAGCCACAGATAGGATCTGATTTATTATGGATGGAAAGGGGTGAAAAGGAATGTTTATTATGAATGGCTAACCAATCTTGGGTAGATCAATAACAAGCCATGATGGGAATGGATAAGTTTATTATGGATGAATAGGTTGTGAGTGTGTGCAAAGTGAAAGGCTGAAAGTGAATCCTGAAGGAGGGAGGAGCAATGTCTCTACACATGGCGCTGGTGACCCAATTTTCACCATGGTACTTGCCCAGGGCGCCACCGAAGTGGTTTTCACCATTGGACGAAAATGTTTTTCTTTACTTTTTTTATTTTTTTTTATTTTTTTGATTTTTTTGATTTTTTTTTTGTTGTCACAAGGCGCCTGTTGGCCAGGTTTTCACCAAGTAACGATTTTTTTATGTTTTATGTTTTTTTTTTTTTTTTTGTATTTTTGATATATTTGATTTTTTTTTTTGTATTTTTGAATTAGGATACTCTGAAGAGCTATGTGTAAAACTTGCGAAGGTGCATGCTGTTGATAGGATCCTCTAAGGATTCACCCTCTGTGGTTGAGAGTTGATATGCACCAGATCCATATGTTGCTGTGATGATGTAAGGACCAAGCCAGTTTGGTTCAAATTTGCCCTTCTTCTCTCTGTCTTGTTGATTTTTAGGATTTTCTCTAAGAACCAAGTCACCTACCTCAAATGTGCAAGGATTCACTTTATGATTGTAACTGTGACTCATTCGTTGTTGATAAGCCTTGAGATGATTAAAAGCAGTTTGTCTTCGTTCATCCAATAGTTCAAGTTCTTGTAAGCGAGAGACCTTGTAGTCTTCATCACTGATAATGTTTTGTAAAGAGACTCGTAAAGAGGGTAACTCGATCTCAATAGGCAAGATATCTTTAGTGTCGTAGACAAGTGAATAAGGTGTAGCTCCTGTAGGTGTGCGGACACATATGCGGTAAGCCCAAAGCACGGGATTAAGTTGGATATGCCAATTACGACCAGCGTCGTTGACTGTCTTTTTCAAGATTTTAAGGATTGTTTTATTAGACGCCTCATCTTGACCGTTACCTTGAGAGTAATATGATGTGGAGAAACGATGGGCAATATGGAAGCGATCACAGAGTTCATGAACATCCTGATTTTTGAAGGGATGCCCATTATCAGCGATGATGGAAATAGGAATACCGTATTGACAAATGATATAGTTGAGAATGAATGTAGCAATTTGTTTTCCAGTGACTTGTGTGAGAGGCACGACTTCGATCCATTTTATGAAATACTCTGTGGCAGTGATGATGAATTTATGACCATTAGAAGATGGAGGGTGAATCTTGCCTATGAGATCGAGTCCCCACTGACAAAAGGGCCAAAGAGTCGCAATTGGTTGAAGTTCTTGCGCTGGCGCATGGATGAAGTCTCCATGAAGTTGACGCTACTTACATTTCTTGACAAACTGATATGAGTCTTTTTCCATATTGGGCCAATAATATCTAGTCCTGATGAGTTTCTTGGCTAAGGTAGGACCACTAGAATGTGGATGACATATCCCTTCATGCACTTCATGTAACACACTTTGAGCTTCATCTCTTTCTAAACATCTAAGAAGAGTGCCATCTAGTCCTTGACGGTATAGGATATCGACTAAAATGACATATCGAGAAGATTGGGGAATGAAAGTGTGACGTTGGTTATTGGATAGATCAGGAGGTAGGGTATTGTCACGAAAGTATGTGAAAATAGAGCCATATAACTGGGACTTAGGACCAACAACACATATCATCTCAGTAGGAGTGATTTCATATGAGGGAACCAAAAGGTTATCCACCAAGAACTCATAGCAGGTCTCATTCGGTGGTAGATCAATTAGTGAAGCAATTGTAGCCATGGCATCCGCGGCTCTATTCTGTTCTCTGGGTATCTGCTCAAAGTCTATCTTCATGAAATGTTGTTTCAGGTCATCCACCATTCTTTTGTAAGGCATTAATTTATCGTCCTTTGTTTGGTAGTCATTAGTTGCCTGACGAATCACAAGTTGAGAGTCCCCAAAAACACGAAGTTCCTGGATCTTCCACTGAACTGTAATTCGTAATCTAGTTGTTAATGCCTCATATTCCGCTATGTTATTAGTACAGGGAAATGATAATCGATATGATTTTGGTATAGAATCCCCTTGAGGAGTTATGAAGAGGATGCCAGCTCCTGCCCCATGCTGTGTGTATGAGCCGTCAAAGTATAGTTGCCAAGGCTTTACATGTGACACTATTAAAATGGATTCATCTGGAAATTCTAAAATTAGAGGAACATCATCTAACATGGGAGCATTTGCTAACTGATCTATGATAGCTTGTCCTTTTATTTCTTTTTTGTCCACATACTCGATGTCGAATTCACTCAGGAGCATCACCCATTTGGCTAGTCGCCCAGTAAGTGTTGCTTTATTGAGAAGGTATTTCAATGGATCGATCCTTGCAACCAACTTAGTCTTATGAGTTAGCATGTAATGTCGAATTTTCTGCGAAGCAAATACCACAATGAGACATGCACGCTCAATTGGTGTGTAGTTTAGCTCATATCCCACCAATGTGTGACTCATATAGTATACTACCTTTTCTTTTCCCTCAGCAACTTGTTGTGCTAAGAGTGCCCCCAGTGTTGTTGAAGTAGCTAATATGTATAGTAATAGAGGTTGATCTGGAACTGGTGGCATCAAAATTGGTGGATTCAGAAGATAATCTTTGAGTATCTAGAAAGCCTGTTGACAGTTATCATCCCATTTGAATTTGATGTTTTTATGTAGCAAGTGCTGAAAAAGATTACATTTATCTGCAAGTTGTGCTATGAATCTTCGTATGGACTCGAGTCTCCCCTGCAAAGATCGAAGTTGACTGATATTTCTTGGTGGTTGCATCTCTAGGATGGCCTTGACTTTTGCTGGATCGGCTTCAATTCCTCTTTTTGATACAATGAATCCTAGGAGCTTCCCGGAGGTTACTCCAAAGACACATTTCTTGGGGTTTAATCTTACTTTATACTTTTCCAACCAATCAAAGATGACTGAAAGTATGTCCAAATGTGTATCTCTATCTATTGATTTACCCAAGAGGTTGTCAACATAATCTTCCACCGTTACATGCATGAGATCATGAAAGATAGTAGTCATGGCCCTTTGATATGTAGCGCCTGCATTTTTTAGCCCAAAGGGCATGACATTCCAACAGAAAGTTCCCCAAGGACAAGTGAATGCTGTTTTGTGCTAGTCCTCAGATGCGATTTTTATTTGATTGTAACCAGAGAATCCATCCATCAAAGATAACATCACATGACCTGCTGTGAGATCAACAATCAAGTCAATATTTGGTAATGGAAAATCATCCTTAGGACAAGCTTTGTTGATGTCTCTGAAATTTGTACATATTCTGATACTACGATCTTGTTTACCGACAGGCACTAAGTTGGAGATCCATTCGGGATAATCAATTGGGCATATGAATCCGACATCCAATAATTTCTCAAGCTCTGCTTTGACTAATAATGCGACTTGTGGATGCATCTTTCTTAATTTCTGTTTCACTAGTTTTGCCCTCAGTTTAACTATCAAATGGTGCATTACCAAATCCAGATCCAATCCAGGCATATCAGCGTATGACCATGCAAAGTTGATTTGTCGTTCTGTGAAGAAACTTATGAATTTTGACCTTTCTGACTCTGTCAAAGATTGAGCCAGGAATATGTTGTGTGGAACCTCTTCTATGCCAATGTTTGTTTTGATAGTCTCCTCTACCAACATGGATGACTTTTCTTCATATGATGCTGGGAGAATGTCGAGCCTTCCATCTTCGGGTGCCTCAGAGAAGTTTTCGCCCTCAGATACGTCCTTTATTTTTACTTTTTTGGGGTTAGACAGCGCCACAATGTGGTTTTCGCCATAAGACCCTTGATTTGTTTTTATTTTTATATTTTTGTGACTGGAAGGCCTGACACCCTCACCAAAATATGCCACGCTATTGAGTTCTATAGTGTAACCCACTTTATGGTCCCTAGGGGGAAGATCATCTTGTATGCCAAGATAGTCAATAAAAGCTTCATCATTTTGGAATGTGTCAAACTATGCAGGTCCTTGATGGTCCTAGTCAATAAGTTGGTGGTGAACAAGGGGAGGGCCTTTGATTTCTTCGAAGTTAGCAGGGCTAAGAGTGAAGATGCAGTTATATTCAGGTATGTCGAGGTAGTTATCAAGGTCATCGTTGGCACTCTCCTCATCAGTCTCGATCGTGAACGAATCCAAATTATCATCACTAGTAGCGCATTCTAGGATAGGTGTTCTCATTCTATGTGATTTCAACCTCGGACCTAGAGGCAAGGACTGTATGGGATCCTGCGGGGTTGTTTCTTAACCAACTTTGAATTTTTCATAAAATTCCTCTTCTTTTGTGGGTTCATTTGGCTCTCTGAATGTCTCAGTGAGCTCGTAGTCACTAGAGGATTTGTCTGAACCCCATTCCCATTCGTTGGAGTTTGTGGAATAGCGATTCTTTTGTTGAATTTTGGTAGCTTTGATTTGTAATGCTTCTTCTGTCCTTTGAGTGTGGACCTTGGAAGTCACGAAACCAAGTCCCTTCGAGCGTTCCTTTTTGAATGTCAATTCAGGTTGTAAAGGTTCAATGATGCCTTCCTTTCTTAAGCCAAGAGGGCTTTTGCCATCATACCCAAATTTTTGTAGAATCTTGAACCCTTTGCCATACTTCTCACAGGGTATGCTGATGTGATCTTGTGTATCATTTCAAGGTCTTTGTAAAGCATTTTGTATAAGTCTTCGTCTTCCAGTTCACCCCATCTTTGAAAATTAGTAGGGTCCCATTTGAGTATAACGATAGATACTTACTTATTAGGATGTGGTCTTCCATATTCTTTTGGTGAACTCATGACTTGTTGTAAGTACATGGTTTGATTCAAAGTGTATTCACCCATGCCCTTGTCCTGGAATTTCCCTTTAAGCTCACCTTGTTTTGATGTCGAAGGTTTTAATGACTCAGGATCAATGTATGCAGAAGAAGGAACAACTTCCCTATTACTTGGGATGATCGTTTTAGTTTTTGGTCTCAAGTTATTGCAGTATATGAATGGATTAGGATCTCCATTAACTGTTATTTCAACTCCATTGTGAGGAAACTTGATGCATTGGTTATATGTAGATGGGACTACCCTCATTTCATGAATCCAAGGACGTCCTAGTAATATATTGTATGTGAGATCTAGGCCTAGGACTTGACAAACCACATCCTTTGTAACTGGCCCAACTCTGAGAGGTAAGGTGACGGTGCCTTTGGATGAACGTTCTTCATCATCATATGCCTTAATGGTAATTTTGTTTGTAGAATTCACAACTTTATCAAAATATCCCAATTGTTTAATAGTGCTCAATGTACAAATGTTTAGACCTTCTCCTCCATCTATGAGGACTCATTTTATTCGATGTTTGTGTATGAAGGCTTCAATGTGTAATGGTGCATTATGTGGCTGAATTACGGAGGCATCATCAGCTTCTGTGAATATAAGTGAGCGTGGAATGGAAAGGTATCCCACCATGGCTTGAAACTGGTCCACGTTCAGATTAGTAGGGACAACAGTGTCTCTCAAGATTTTATCAAGAATGGCTTTATGTGTGAGGGATATGCGTAAGAGCTCAAGGATGGAGATGATTTGCAAGTGTCTTCCCTAACTATTCTATAAGGTCATACTCAGGCTTGGTTGATGAGGAAGTGGTGTTTTTAGCTGGAGCACCTTGCAAAGTGAATTTACCTTGACGGGTTGTAACATGACATTCAGAGGTAGGTTCAGAAGAAGATCCAATGCCTTTTAGGACAATTTTGGGTCTTTGGGTAGAATTCTTAGGCATTTTGTCCTTGATGATAATGGTAGAGACATAATTGTCCATCGAGATGTGATTGATAGTTGAATCATAGTTATAAGATGCTCTGGTATAGTTGGTTTGGTCATCTGTGGCTTTAGCTTTTCCCTTGTCATGTTTTGGGAATGGTTCCTTAAACATCTCATGTTCTTGATTGGATGAGTGTCCTTCAATCTCAATGTCACCTCTATCAATGAGATCTTGTATGATGTTCTTCAGTCGATGGTAATTTCCCGTCTTATGACCCTTGCTCTTGTGAAATTCACAATACTCATCATCATTCCACCAATTTGGTTTGACCTTTGGTTCATATGGAGGAAAATCTGTAATAGTGATTACTTTGTTTGCCACTAGCTTCTTGAAAACTGACTCAAGTGGTTCTCCCAATGGGGTGTACTTCCTTCGTGATCTGGAAGTTGTTTGAGTATTTACTTGATTGTTTGTAGAGCTTGATCCCGAAAAAACGATTTTGGGTTGCACAGTATTGGCATCAACAACACCATCATTAACTGTGTTCTTGTTTTTGTTCCAAAATCTTGGTCTATCTTTTCCTATAAAGTCATCTTTGTTTTCCTTGAATATCTTAATGACTCCCTGTTCAATTAGGATCTTTTCTATTGCTAAGCCTTTTTCAATGACGTTCTTGAAGGTGGACAAACAAGCTTTTCTTAGGTCATAACCAATGTCTTTTTTAACATTCTGGGTGAACATTTCTACCATTTGTTTTTGTGGAATTTCACAAGAGCATTTGCTGGCTAGATTCCTCCATCTTTGTAAAAATGATGAAAAAGATTGTCCATCTTTTTGCTTGGTGTTGCAAAAAGTAGTGATTGATATGTCTGTCTCTATGTTGTATGAGAAATGTTGGATAAATGCCTCTGCTAAGTCACCCCATGACTTAATTCCAGGTGGAAGTTGAGAGAACCATTCCATAGCTTGATCACCTAAGCTCTATGGGAATAATCTCATCAAATATGTCTCTTCTGCTGCTACCTCAATGCAAGCTATGAAAAACTGTCTTATGTGTGCCTTAGGATCCCCTTTTCCTCTATACTTATCAAACTTAGGTGTCACAAAGTGTGTAGGAAATGGAGGCATTGGAATGCTTTTGTGAAATGGATAAGGACATATGTCTCTCATTGTGTATGTTGGCTTCGGTGTATTTATGTCCTCCATTTTCTTTTGTAAGTCCCTAATTTGTTGCTCCAAATTTTTCTTCAGTGGAGACCGACTTCTTGGACCATACCCCATGCTTGAGGCACCAATTGGAGGAGGAGCATGTTGCATGTATGGATGATATTGATCATACACATGTTCATATGGAGGAGGTCTATAATGATGCTGCGTATATGGACCACTTGGTATAGAGTCATGTTGAGGAATGACATATCTACTTTGTCCATGTATACCATACTCTATAGGAATGTCATGAGTTTGTTCTAGTGTGTTTCCCTTTGACGTGGGGTTTCCTTATGTCCAAATTTTGAGCATGCCTTTGAATATCCAATTGCTTTGGTGGTTGATCCTTAGCATTGGTATGTGATTGAGCATATTTTTCTGCATAAGACTTCCATAATGGTCTGTGAAGGTGAGTATCATATGCTTGACCATGTGTGTATGGGACCTCTGGTTTTTGAAACAAAGATGATGGTGATTCAGGCACCATATGTGGTCCTCTATTGCCTCCACTATTAGGCCTCCTTTGATCCATGTTGGAGTGAGTTTGTTGCAAAGGTCGATTTTCCATTATTTAAGATATGTCAAAATCATGAGGGATCTTGGTTCCACTTTGTGCCATCACTTGTAGAAAGTATTGTCTGTCTCTCCTCATTATTTCCTCAACCAATCGATTGAAATGAGGATTCATAATGGTGTCTTCCACTTTTGTTGAATGTACAAAGAAGTTGTCCATATTGTCATTGTGTGTATCATTGTTGTTTGTAGTGTCCATGTTCTCAACATTTGGAATGTTTCTATAAGCATCCATGTTAGGTAATGTGTTATGATCAGAATTGAAAAAGATATCATTGTCATATTCATAGGAACTCATGTTTGCGGACTCTTGAGCCTCTTTAGTTTCTCTCCTAGATTTTTGGGAATGGGTTTCAACCATGGACTAGGTCTTGACCAAGATGTGTGAGACTAGATGAAAAGGGAAAGAGTATGGAAGACTAAGAGTTGGATGGAATGTAAATGAATCTGAAGTGTACTTGCAATGTCCAAAGTGTAAGACCAAGTATGTATGTAGTAGAGTAGGTGTGACTTCCAAAGAGATGATAGTTTCTCTTGACGAGGTAAGTTGACCTTGACTCTAAGTAAGACCAAGTATGTATGTAGTGTGTTGACAAAGTAAGATGAGGACAAGCAAGTGACCTTTTGACTCAAGTTTAGAAAAATGGGAATGTAATGTAAGGTGTAAAGCAATAATGGACTTTGTGAGACCCAAAGACAGGTTGAATGCTAGATGAAAACCCCAGAGAGATAACTTAGGAAGCTCAATAAGTCTGAAACTGACTGTTCTTGTTTGCTGAATTATGAAAGTTTTCAATCCTAAACACAAACGTGCCTGTATACTTCATAGACATGCTTAAAGGACACAGACACTATTCTGTCAGACACAGATGCGCTTAAATGACACAGACGTGGTTCTGTCAGACACAGACACGTTTCTGAGATGCTGCAATGTTGCTCAAAAGACACAGACGCGTTTCTACCCTTCACAGATGCATTTAGATGACAAAGATGCTGTTCTGTCAGACACAGATGCATTTCTACAAACTTTGTGCAATTTTTTCAATTTGTGAAGTTGTTTTGTTGTGACCAAATCTGAATGTTTGACTATTTTTCGTGACAAGAGGACACAATGTTGATGAGGACTCAATGTTTGCAAGTGTTTAGACTAAAAAATGACTCAAAGAAAAGTGTGTTGTTTGATGTAAAATTGTTTTGCATACACTTGAAGACACAATGTTTTGATGTTTGGTCTTGAATGTTTGATTGTTCAAAATAAGTCAAGCACAATTCTTATGGCTGGCCAAGACAACAGTTGTTGATCCCACATGGAGTTTCCCCCGAGGCTACACTATTCAGAGCGGATACTTAGATGGTTGACCCCACTGGCTCCACCCTTGATACTCACTTCTCGGGGCAGCCAAGCATCACTCCCCACGAAAACTCCTCGTGGCAAACTTTGTATCTCTACTAAGAACCGTATGTGTGTGGGCCGCTACCAGAGGTCCGACCTCTTGCCGCAACAACTAGAAGGATTTTGGCTTCTAAAACAAAAAGGTGCTAGTAAGGGCATCCGCTCGTGTGGCCATACATGCGGCACTTTCAGCTCTGTAAATACAGAAGGCTCCTAGCTAGTAGGGGTTACGCCCTACAAATGATCAAATAAATTTTATCAAATGGGTTTATGGGGAGACATAGTGTCGGTATGAACTAATCAGCACATGTTAACCATAGTTTTCACCATGAATACAGTTATTTAGAGTGGTTTGGAAGAAGATGGCTTTTCTTTTGCTACCACTTGGGTCATTCTCTCCTCACTAGTAGTCCTAATGACCACATGGGGAGACAAGCCCTTTAAAGATTAAACAGAAAGAGCCTATTGCTCAAGACACAAAAGACAATGGATCAATTTTAGTGCACCAATTGAAGTGTTTGCTAGTCTATGAAAACAAGGCACACAATAAAAATAAAAAGCCCTTGCCAAAGACCTGCAACAAAGATTTATTAGTAGTTTGGATTGTTTGAAATAATCACCCCTTCCTGCAAGCACACAAGTTAGGTAAATTTTAGATCCAAAAGACTTTGTGAAATAGGGGCCTTCAACAAAACGATTTTGCTTCCAAGACAAGCTGCACCACTTTTGTTAGCTAGATCTGAAAATGTTAGCTCGAAATAAACCAGATTTGAAATCCGAATGACGAAAAAATGAATCAATGAAACAAAAAATGCAACAACTGAACACAAACACAGTTATCATAGACACAGACACTACCAAAACACACAGACGCGCCTAGATCTGACACAGACGTGACTCCCTAACGCAGACACATTTTCCTAACACAGACGCGCTTGAAGACTTCACAGACGCGACTACGGAATACAAACGTGTTTCCTGAAATCTGCAAAAAAAATAAAATAAAATATTGTCGAATACGCAGACGCGGTTCCAGATGTCACAGACGTGGCAGAAAATTAAAAATGCGATCCGAAAGTGCACAGACACAAAATATCAAAATGTTGTCAGAAATGTCAGATCTGCAACCTCAAAACAAAATCTGCAACAAAAGATGTTAAATGCAAAAGGGACAAGAGTCCCACCAGGCGTGCCAAAATGTATACGGTGAAAATGGATAACAACAATGATGAAAGACTAAATGAATTCAACCACAAAAACCCTAGCCCACCAACAACAAAGATCCACCATAACATATGAAGATGACCTAAGACAATGCAAATCAAATGAAATCACAAAGATTATACCATCACATGTCTAATAGGGTTTGAATCTCCATTCTTCCTATCTCCATTGATCTTGCTTGATATATTTGCTCTCAGATTTTAGGTGCACAAGAGCTCAACAAAGAACGGAAATGTGGTTGCAAGTAGGATCGCATATGAAGGTGCAAAGCGTAGTGTAGTCAATTGATCAAGTAGTTAGGTTAGTTAGGGTTTGATAATGAAGGAAGCATCTCCTTATATAGAAGACACTATAAGAAATGGAGGGATAAGATTGAGAGGTGTACAAGATAAATGGTCGGCTATGATTAAAGGGTAGGTAGAAGAAAATAAGAAAATAATGAAAGGGTAGGTAGTGTAGGAATTAAGAGATGAATGACAGGTGTCATGGGTAGAAAAGGCTAATGAATTAATTAAATAAATAAAGATTTATTTAATTAATAGAAGAAGTGGGATCAATTAAATAAATAAGATGTTTATTTAATTTAGAAAAAGGATAATTTAAATAAATAAATGTATTTATTTAAATGAAAAATAAGGCTAGAAGAGGATAAATGAATTAATTAAATAAATAAAGATTTATTTAATTAATAGAAGAATTAGGCTAAAATGATTAAATAAATAAAATATTTATTTAATTAGACATGACAATTTTAGGTGTCTACAGTAATTAATCTCTCTACCCAAGTAACCTTTGGAATGTTCCAATTTCTTTTTCTTGCAATTCATATTCATAGATAAATAAAATTATAAAATGAAAGAAAAGTAAATATGAAGGCATGCACCATTATTAATAGCATTTTTCAAATTGGGTCATTTCCTACCATTTCTATTCCTATCCATGGGAGTTATAAGAATTTGATCTCTAAGTCAAATGTAAAATCAACCAAGCAATGGCATAAGGAATAAGCCACATGGCTTGTCCTCATATATCAAGGAGAAAATTATCTTCTTGTGCATGTTCTGTATTACTATTTAATCATCTTCTAGTGGCATCTCAAAATATTGTTATTTGTGAGATCCATGTCATTACAAATGACACTAACATAGGTAGCTCATAGATGACCTAGGTTTCAATTTGATCAACAACCACTTTACATGATGATTTTCTTGGCTTTGTTATGAGTGATCATCATAAAAGATGTAGATGTTTCTTCAAATGTTATCGAGAAATCGATGTTAAACCCCTCTTCTTCTTTTTATTGTTTGGTTTTTGTTTTAGAGGAATAATTCATTTCTCTTTGTCATTTCTCCTAGAATATGTCTACTTATAGTTAGTGCCACATAAATTTATATAGTTGATTGTATATTTTGGGAGTTACAGTCTTTTGGTTTTACCTTCTCTAGTTTCTTTCAATATAGAAAATATCATAAGTGCTCTTTTGAATACTACTTATTTTTAAATGTACCTCTAAGGCCCCATTGGCCTATTGTGCTCATTCATGAAGATCCAAGTTGCATATATGTGTACACAATATATAATATACTATAAATATCCAATACCTTGAAGGGATATTGTATATTTAAAAAAAATCTAAGATACAATTTTTTCACAAGTCTTTCAAAGATATAATTAAAAACTAGAAAATTCAAAATAGTAAAATACCATATATAATATATTTTAGTCATGTTTTCCTTTTTGATATTTTTTGCCAGAGCAGTTGAAGGAAGTAGGTTCAACATTACATACTTTTTTCTGTTTAAAGCTAGAAGTATCTGTATATATAGCTAATATATAGGGGTGTATAAGAGACATGTTAAACTGAAAATGCACCTAGATGCATGTTAGCTATTAAATACAATATATATGGCCTTGAATACATCCAATAAGATGAATAGGAGTTCTTCAATACTAGCATCCTCTCAACAAGAAAAACAAAACTGATGAACCTCATTGTTAGGGTTTCAAGCAGATCCGAAGCAAATATGAACTAACAATTATATGCAGATTTAAATACAAAAGATAAAGAAATAAAACAAGACACAGATAACACAAAGATTTAACGTGGTTCACCCAGAATGGGTTACGTCCACCATACACAACCGTCCAATCTTTCTTATTATCCAGCAAAAATAGTACATAAACCTCTACATACCTTAAGCATCCCAACCGCTTATAACATGTGTTTTTAGGGCAACAAACAAAATTCGGCCTTTTTAGGGTTTTATTACAATGTCAGTTTTCATCAACAAAAAACGTCCAAATTTTTTTTTCTCGAGCGTTGCCGCCCTTGAACCCTCGCAACGGGCTACTACATGCGTTCCTGAGGCCCCGAACCTTGATGAGAATATGTGCTGAGTGTACAATACTTTGCTGATCAGTCACCACATATCAACAATCTCCCACTTGGAGACTGATTAGGCTCCACACCAAACACTCATAACATTTTCCCATGAAGACAATGCTTGTTTCTAGGAAAATATTCAAGAAAATATCTATATACAAATAAATATTGTTCATTGATGTCTTAAAATGAAATGGTCATAATTTTTGAACTAATAAAATACAAGAGAATTAGTCATGAACAATCATATTATTTAAGAGAGGTTTGTTCATGAAATATAAAAGGTTGAATGTATGATTTAACCCCTAAGAAGATAATCAATTACACTATATTTTGGTTATATATGATGTTAAATTTTAGTGATCAGATTAGATGGAAATAATTCAAACACAAATGCACAAAGTTTACCCTGGGAAAACCTTCCTCTTGAAGGTGAAAAACCCAACAATGATGTTTCTTAATATTGTATTTATCAATTTACAAGATGTCTGTACAATGAATTTGCTTCACTCCTTGAAGCTAACATCAAACAATTATTGAATACTTCAATCTACCATTCACAAAGTGTGAGAATATATGTACGATCTGTTATGTATGAGAAGTGCAATCCACTTGCTATCTATGCAACCGTTGAGTGAAGATACACTAAGATATGATCTGCAGAAGATGAATATATCACTGCTTAAGGATGAACATAATCTGCTTGCTGTGTGGGAGATTCAAAGTGCTAAAGAATATCGTTATGATGTCGAAGTAGAATACAATATGCTTTTATGATGATTTCCAATTGCTAAAGGAGATGGAGGGCACCGATCTATATACCCAACCATATCATGATCAAGCAACATGACTTATACCAAAAGTCAACTTCTTACCAATCAACATGTTTTATTTATCAGTCAT
Source organism: Cryptomeria japonica (assembly GCF_030272615.1). Lineage (NCBI taxonomy): Eukaryota > Viridiplantae > Streptophyta > Pinopsida > Cupressales > Cupressaceae > Cryptomeria > Cryptomeria japonica. Next base: position 318,936,554 of record NC_081411.1, read on the forward strand.
TGGTTATATTATTATTAACCCGACTTTTCACAAAAGATGGCGAGATTATATTTAGTGGTAATTTCAAATACAAAGTGTAGACACCCAAAATTGTCCAGTCTAATTAAATAAATATTTTATTTATTTAATTACTTTAGCTTAATTCTTCTATTAATTAAATAAATCTTTATTTATTTAATTAATTCATTTATCCTCTTCTAGCCTTATTTCTCATTTAAATAAATACATTTATTTATTTAAATTATCCCTTTCCTAAATTAAATAAATATTTTATTTATTTAATTGCCCTACTTCTTCTATTAATTAAATAAATCTTTATTTATTTAATTAATTCATTAACCTTTTCTACACATGACACATGTCATTCATCTCTTATTTCCTACACTACCTACCCCTTTCATTATTTTGGTATTTCTTATACCTACCCTCTAATCCTAGCCGACCTCTCTTTTTACACCTCTCAATCTTAACCCTCCATTTTCTATTGTGTCTTCTATTTAAGGAGATGCTTTCTTCATTACCAAGAACCCTAATGACTAATTTTGGAGGACTTGGCTATACTACGATCCTACTTGCAACCACATTCCGTTCTTTGTTGAGCTCTTGTGCATACAAAAATCTGAGAGCAAGCATATCAAACAAGATCAATGGAGATAGGAAGAATGGAGATCAAAAACCCTAGTGGACATGTGATGGTATAATCTTTGTGATTTATTGAGTTATTTTGCATTGTCTTAGGTTATCTTCATATGTTATGGTGGATCTTTGTTCATTGTTAGGCTAGGGTTTGGTGGTTGAATCCATTTTAGTCTTTCAATATTGTTGTTTATTGCTATCCATTTTCACCATATACATTTTGGCACGCCCGGTGGGACTCTTGTCCCTTTGCATTTAACATTTTGTTGCAGATTTTGCATTTTTGAAGTTGCAGATCGGACGATTTCGACGACATTTTAGGTTTTTTCGCGTCTGCGAGTGTTCGGATCGCGTTTTTGTATTTCAGAGGCGTCTGTGACATCTTTTATCGCGTCTGTGTTTCTGTCATTTTCTATTTTTGCAGGTTTCCGAAAGTCGCGTCTGTGATCCCGAATCGCGTCTGTGAACCCTCTGATCGCGTCTGAAGAATATAGAGGCGTCTGTGTTCTGAAATCACGTCTGCAAATCACATAACTGCGTCTGTGTCGGACAGACGCGTCTGTGTCTGGTATAACAGCGTCTGTGCATTCTGTTTTTGCAAATTTTTTTTTTCAAGTTTTTCGATTCGGCTTTTCGGATTTTGTACTTAGGGTTTTCAGATCTGGTTTATTTTTGGCTAACCTTTGCAGATCTAGCTAACCTGGTTTGTGCAGCTTGCTTTGGAGGCAAATACGTTTTTGTTGAAGGCCCCTTTTCACAAAGTCTTTTTGGGTTTTTCTTAAAATTTACCTAACTTGTGTGTTTGCAGGAAGGGGTTATCATTTGAAACAACCCAAACTACTAACAATTTTGTTGCAGGGCCTTAGCTAGGGTTTTGTAATTTTATTTGTGTGCCTTGTCTTCATAGCTTAGCAAACACTTCGATTGGTGCACTAAAATTGAACCATTGTCTTTTGTGTCTTGAGCAATAGGCTCTTTGTGTTTATTCTTTAGAGGGCCTGTCTTCCCGTGTGGTCATTAGGACTACTAGTGAGAAGAGAACGACCCAAGTGGTAGCAAAAGAAAAGCCATCTTCTTCCAAGCCACTATAATCAAATGTATTCATGGTGAAAACTATGAATAACGTGTGCTGATTAGTTCATACCGACACTATGTCTCCCCATAAACCCGTTTGATCAAATTTATTTGATCATTTGTAGGGCGTAACCCCTACCGGCTGGGAGCCTTCTGTATTTACAGAGCTGAAAGTGCCGCATGTATGGCCACACGAGCGGATGCCCTTACTAGCACCTCATTGTTTTAGATGCCCAAATCCTTCTAGTTGTTGAGGCAGGAGGTCGGACCTCTGGTAGCGGCCCACACACATACGGTTCTTAGTAGAGATACAAAGTTCGCCATGGGGAGTTTTCATGGGGACTGATGCTTGGCTGACCCGAGAAGTGAGTGCCGAGGGTGGAGCCAGTGAGGTCAAGCATCTAAGTATCCGCTCTGAATAGCGTAGCCTCGGGGGTAAAACCCCATGTGGGATCAACAATTATTGTCCTGGCCAGCCATAAGAATTGTGCTTGACTTATGATAAACACTCAAACAATCAAGACAAAACAGCAAAACATTGTGTCTTTTGTGTCTTCAAGTGTATGCAAAAACTTTTTACATCAAACAACACACTTTTTGGAGTCTAAACAGTCTGCAAACATTGGGTCATCAACACTGTGTCCTCTTGTCACGAAAAACAGTCGAAAAATCAGATTTGGTCACAGCAAAACAAATTCACAGATAGGAAAGATTGCACTAAGGTTACAGAAACGCGTCTGTGTCTGTTAAAACCGCGTCTGTGTCTGATAAACGCGTCTGTAAAGTACAGAATAGCGTCTGTGTTTTTATCAGCGTCTGTGTCGAACAGAGACACGTCTGTGTCTGGAAATAGCGTCTGTGAAGTATACAGGCGCGTCTGTGTCCACAATTGCAAAAATCTGTCAGTCTTAGCAAACATCAACAGGAAATCTCAGAATCACGTTTGTGTCAAACAGAATAGCGTCTGTGTCTTAAAACCGCGTCTGTGAAGTATACAGAGGCGTCTGTGTCAGGATTTGAAAAAAGTTTAACAGTCAAGCAAACAAAGAAATCAGTTTCGGCACACTTGAGCTTCCTAGGTTATCTCTTCAGGTTCATCTAGCATTCAGCCTGTTCTAAGGTCTTACACAGTCCATCATTGCTTCATACCTCATTTTACAGTCATACTTGTCTAAACTTGAGTCAAAAGTCACTTGCTTGTCCTCACTATACTTTGTCAACACACTACATACTACAACACTTTGCTAAGTGATCCCTCATCAAGGTTTCTTACCTTTGGGTCTCATTTGGTCTTACTTAGAGTCAAGGTCAGCTTACCTCATCAAGAGAAACTATCCTCTCTTTGGAAGTCACACCTACTCTACAACATACATACTTGGTCTTACACTTTGGACATTGCAAGTAAACTTCAGATTCATTTACACTCCATACAACTCTTGGTCTTACATACCCTTGTCATTTTCGTCTAAGTCTCTCACATATTGGTCTAACACCTAGTTCATGGTTGAAACCCGTCTTCAAAAATCTAGGAGAAAAGCTAAAGAAGCTCAAGGACCCGTAAACATGAGTTCTTATGAGTATGACAATGATGTCTTCTACAATCCTGAGCACACTACATTACCAGACATGAATGTTTATAGACACAATCCAAATATGGAAAGCGCAAACGCTATACACAACGCTACACACAATGATAATGTGGACAATTCTTCAATACTATCAGCAGACATACAAGAATCTATAATGGATCCTCAATTCAATAGATTGGTTGAAGAGATAATGAGGAGGGATCGTCAATACTTTCTAAACATGATGGCACAAAGTGGAGCTAAGATACCACATGATTTTGACTTATCTCAACTTATGGAAAGTAGACCTTCACAACAAACTCAACCAAATAGTGGAGGACCAAATAATATGATGCCGGAGTCACCATCAGTTTTGCTTCAGAAACCAGCAATCCCACATACACAAGCTCAAATGCACGATACTTACACTCAAAGACCATCATGGAGGCCTTATGTTCAAACACATGCTCAAGATATAGGTCAACCAAGACAAATGGATACTCAAGGACTTCCTCAAAATTTTGACACAAGAAGACCTCATGCCAAAATTGGGGGCAACACAATGGAAAATGAAAGGCCCATTGAATATGGTTTATACACACAAAACAGATATGGGGTTCCTCAACAAGAAATTATGCCAAGTGCTCCATACATGTCGCAACAATATAGACCTCCATATGGACATGTCTACGATCAGTATCATCCATACATGCAACAAGCTCCTCCTCAAATGGGTGTTTCAAACATGGGATATGCTACAAGAAATCCATCTCCTCCCAAAAATAATTTGGAGCAACAAATTAGAGATCTACAAAAGAAAGTGGAAGACATGGGCACATCAAAACCCACATATACTATGAGAGATATATGCCCTTATCCCTTTGATAAGAGCATTCCCATGCCTCCGTTTCCTCCGCACTTTGCAACACCGAAATTTGACAAATATAGAGGGAGAGGAGATCCCAAGGCACACATAAGACAATTCTTCACAGCTTGCATTGAGGTAGCGGCAGAAGAAACATACTTAATGAGGTTGTTCCCACAGAGCTTAGGAGATCAAGCGATGGAATGGTTTTCTCAATTACCTCCTGGTATTAAGTCATGGGGTGACTTGGCAGAGGCATTCATTCAACATTTCTCTTACAACATTGAAACAGATGTCTCAGTTACTACCTTGTGCAATACGAAACAAAAAGAAGGAGAATCTTTTGCGTCATTTTTGCAAAGATGGAGGAACTTAGCTAGCAGATGCTCTTGTGAAATCCCGCAAAAACAAATGGTGGAAATGTTCACACAAAATGTTAACAAGGCTATTGGTTATGATCTCAGAAAAGCTTGTTTGTCTACATTCAAGGATGTCATTGAAAAGGGCCTAGCAACAGAAAGAGTCTTAATTGAACAAGGAGTTATCAAACTATTCAGAGAAAACAAAGAGGACTTTAAGGGAAAAGACAAACCAAAGTTTTGGAACAAGAACAAGAACACAGTTAATGATGGTGTTGTGGATGCTAACACAGTGAGACCAAAGTTCATCTTTTCTGGATCAAATTCTACCAACAATCAAGTGAACAATCAAACAGCTTCCAAACCACGAAGGAAGTATACTCCATTGGGAGAACCACTTGAATCAGTATTCAAAAAGCTTGTAGCAAACAAAGTGATCACGGTCCCAGATTTTCCTCCATATGAACCAAAGGTAAAACCGAATTGGTGGAATGATGATGAATATTGTGAATTTCATAAGAGCAAGGGTCACAAGACAAGTAATTGCCATCGATTGAAAAACATTGTACAAGATCTCATTGACAGAGGAGATATTGAGATTGAGGGACATTCATCTAACCAAGAGCATGAGGTGTTTAAGGAACCATTCCCAAAACATGACAAGGGAAAAGGCAAAGTCACAGATGATCAAGCCAATTACACCAGAACATCTTACAATTATGATTCCACTATTAATCACATCTCAATGGACAATCATATTTCTACCATTACTATCAAAAATAAAAATCCTGAGAATCCTCCTCAGCGACCTAAAATTGTCCTAAAAGGTGTGGGATCTTCATCCGAAGCTACCTCTGAATGTCATGTTACAACTCGTCGAGGTAAGATCACATTGCCAGGAACCTCTTCTAAGAATACCAATCTTCCGTCAACTAAGCCTGAGTACGATCTTGTAGAGCAATTAGGGAAAACACCCGCACTCATCTCTATTCTTGAGCTCTTACGTATATCTCCTGCACATAAAGCTGTCCTTGACAAAACCTTGAGAGATACTGCTGTCCCTACGGATCTAAACGTGGATCAGTTTCAAGCCATGGTGGGATACCTATCCGTTCCACACTCCCTCACATTTACAGAAGCCGATGACGCCTCCATAAGTCAGCCTCACAATGCACCTCTACATATTGAAGCTTTCATACATAAACACCGAATAAAACGAGTCCTGATAGATGGAGGAGCAGGTCTTAATATTTGTACATTGAGCACCATCAGACAATTGGGATATTCTGACAAAGCTGTGAATGCTACAAACCAAATCACTATTAAGGCTTATGATGATGAAGAGCGCTCGTCCAAGGGCACGGTCATCTTACCACTCAGAATAGGGCCAGTAACAAAGGACGTGATTTGTCAAGTCCTGGATCTAGACCTCACGTATAACATATTGCTAGGACGTCCATGGATTCATGAAATGAGAGCGGTCCCATCAACATACCATCAGTGCATAAAATTTCCTCATAATGGAGTCGAGGTAACGGTCAATGGTGATCCAAATCCATTCATATATTGCAATAACTTGAGATCACATACTGAGATTATCATTCCCAGCAATCGTGAGGCTACTCCTTCTTCAGCATATATTGATCCTGAGTCATTAAAGCCCTCGACATCCAAACAGGGTGAACTTAGAGCCAAGTTTCAAGACAAAGGCATGGGAGAATACACTCTGAATCAAACAATGTTCTTACGACAAGTCATGAACTCCCCCAAGGAATATGGGCGACCACATCCAAATAAGCAAATCTCCATCATGCTCCTCAAATGGGATCCTACCGTCTTTCAAAAATGGGGCGAACTAGAGGAAGAAAGTTTATATAAAATGCTATATAAGGACGCTGGAGATGATACACATGATCAAATTATAATACCCTGTGAAAACTATGGTAAAGGTTTCAAAATTCTGCAGAGATTCGGGTATGATGGAAAAAGTCCTCTCGGACTACGCAAAGAAGGTGTCATGGAGCCTCTACAACCTGAGCTAACTACAAGAAGGGAACGCTCTAAGGGGCTTGGTTTTCTAAACCCCAAGATTCAACACAAGAAAACAAAACAGATATGGCAAGTCAAAGTGGCTGAAGTTCAACAAGAGGATAATTATTCCACAGACTCCAATGAGTGGGAATGGGGTTCAGACAAATCCTCCAGCGATTATGAACTTAATGAGACATTTAGAGAGCCAGATGAACCTACAGAGGAGGAGGAGTTTTACAAGAAATTCAGAGTTGGTCAAGAACCGACCCATAAGGATCCCGCACAAGCTTCGTTTCAGGGCCCTAGGTCAGGATCACATAGGATGAGGACACCTGTCCCTGAGGGTGCTACTAGTGATGATAATTTGGACTCACTCACGATCGACACTGATGAGGAGAGTGCCATTGACGACCTCGATGACTACCTTGACATACCTGAATATAACCACATCTTCACTATTAGCCTTGCGGATTCTAAAAACACTAAAGACCTTCCCCTCGTTCACCCCCAACTCATTGACTGGGATCAGGATGGACCACCACAGATCGATACATTTCAAAATGACGAAGCTATTGTTGATTATCTTGGCATTCGCGATGATCTTCCTCTTGGAGACCATAAAGCAGGATACGCCATAGAGCTAAATAACATGGCATACTTTGGTGAGGGTGTCGGGCCTTCTAGTCGCAAAAATGTGAAAATAAAGACAAAACAAGGGTCTTATGGCGAAAACCACACTGTGGCGCTCTCTGACTCTAAAAAAGTAAAAAGAAAGGACGTATCTGAGGGTGAAAACCTCTCTGAGGCGCCCGAAGATGGAAGGCTTGACATTCTCCCAGCATCATACGAGGAAAAATCATCCATGTTGGTAGAGGAGACTATAAAGACAAACATTGGTACAGCCGACGTTCCACACAACATATTTTTGGCTCAATCATTGACAGAGGCCGAGAAAGCAAGGTTCATAAGCTTCTTTAAGGCACGACAAGTCAACTTCGCCTGGTCTTATGCTGATCTGCCTGGACTAGACCCCGACTTAGTAATGCATCATTTAACAGTCAAACCGGGGGCAAAACCAGTAAAACAGAAATTGAGAAAAATGCATCCACAGGTGGCATTATTAGTCAAGGCAGAGCTGGAGAAATTACTAGATGTCGGATTCATACGCCCAATTGATTATCCTGAATGGATTTCCAACTTAGTGCCTGTTAGCAAACCAGATCGCAGCATCCGAATATGTACAGATTTCAGGGATATCAACAAGGCTTGTCCGAAGGATGATTTCCCATTACCAAACATTGATTTAATTGTTGATCTCACAGCAGGCCATGAGATGTTATCTTTAATGGACGGATTCTCTGGATATAATCAGATCAGGATTGCACCTGAAGATCAACATAAAACATCATTCACTTGTCCATGGGGAACCTTCTGCTGGAATGTCATGCCCTTTGGGCTGAAAAATGCAGGTGCCACGTATCAACGAGCCATGACTACTATCTTCCATGATCTCATGCATGTAAAGGTGGAAGATTATGTCGATGACCTTTTGGTTAAATCAATAGACAGAAATACACACTTGGACATACTTTCAGTTGCTTTTGATAGGCTGGAAAAATACAAGGTAAGATTAAATCCAAAGAAATGTGTCTTTGGAGTAACCTCCGGGAAGCTCCTAGGATTCATTGTGTCTAAAAGAGGAATAGAAGCGGATCCAGCAAAAGTCAAGGCTATCTTGGACATGCCGCCACCCAAGAATATCAGTCAACTTCGGTCTTTACAAGGGAGACTCCAGTCCATACGAAGATTCATAGCACAACTTGCAGATAAGTGTAATCCTTTCCAGCACCTGCTACACAAAAACATTAAGTTCAAATGGGACGAGAACTGTCAACAGGCTTTTCAGGCACTTAAAGACTATCTTTTGAACCCGCCAGTTTTGATGCCACCAATTCCGAATCAACCATTGCTACTTTACATATCAGCTACTCCAACAGCACTGGGGGCATTACTAGCACAGCAAATACCTGACGGCAAGGAAAAAGCAGTCTACTATATCAGTCGCACATTGGTGGGATATGAGCTCAACTACACACCAATTGAGCGTGCATGTCTCGCTGTGGTCTTCGCTTCACAAAAATTACGACATTATATGCTCACTCACAAGACCAAGTTGATTGCCAGAATTGATCCACTAAAATATCTGCTCAACAAAGCTACACTTACTGGGCGACTGGCCAAGTGGGTAATGATTTTGAGTGAATTCGACATAGAATACGTGGACAGAAAAGCAATCAAAGGACAAGCCATTGCAGATCAACTGGCAGATGCTCCCATGATAGATGATGTTCCTCTACAGTCAGAATTTCCAGATGAGTCCATTCTAACAATATCACCTGCAAAGCCATGGCAACTATACTTTGATGGCTCATACACACAGCACGGGGCAGGAGCGGGTATACTCTTTATAACTCCCCAAGGCGATTCTATACCAAAGTCATACCGCTTATCATTTCCTTGCACCAACAATATAGCGGAATACGAGGCATTAACAACAGGGTTAAGAATTGCAGTTCAGTGGAAGATCCAGGAACTTCGTGTTTTTGGCGATTCTCAACTTGTCATCCGTCAAGCAACTGATGATTATCAAACAAAAGATGAAAAGCTAATGCCTTACAAACAACTGGTAGATGATCTGAAACAACACTTTGCAAAGATAGAGTTTGAGCAGATACCAAGAGAACAGAATCGCGCTGCTGATGCCATGGCTACAATTGCTTCACTCATTGACCTACCACAAAATGAGACCTATTATGAGTTCCTGGTTGACAACCTGCTGATTCCGTCATATGAGATCACTCTCACGGAAATGATATGTGTTGTTGGTCCTGAATCCCAGTTATATGGTTCCATATTCACATACCTTCGCGACAACATTTTACCTCCCGATTTATCGAACAACCAACGCCGCACTTTCATCCGCCAATCCTCCCGATACGTTATCCTAGCTGATATCCTATACCGACGAGGTCTAGATGGCACCCTCCTTAGATGTTTAGAGAGTGACGAAGCTCAGATTGCGTTACGAGAAGTGCACGAAGGGATATGTGGTCCGCATACTAGTGGTCCTACCTTGGCCAAGAAACTCATCAGGACTGGATACTACTGGCCTACTATGGAAAAAGATGCATATCAGTTTGTCAAGAGGTGCAAGCAGTGTCAAATTCATGGAGACCTCATACACGCACCAGCACAAGAACTACAACCACTTGCATCTCCTTGGCCCTTTTGTCAGTGGGGACTCGATCTCATAGGCAAGATTCACCCTCCTTCTTCCAACGGACATAAATTCATTATCACAGCCACAGAGTATTTCACAAAGTGGATTGAAGCCGTGCCTCTCACACAAGTTACTGGGAAACAAATCGCTACTTTCATCCTGAACTACATCATTTGCCGATACGGGATTCCTACTTCCATTATTACCGACAACGGGCGTCCTTTCAAGAATCAGGATGTTCATGAACTCTGTGAGCGATTCCATATTTCTCATCGTTTCTCCACACCATATTACCCCCAAGGTAATGGCCAAGCTGAGGCGTCTAACAAAACAATCCTCAAAATACTTAAAAAGACAGTCGACGACGCTGGCCGTAACTGGCATGTCCAACTCAATCCCGCACTTTGGGCATATCGTACCAGTGTCCGCACACCTACAGGAGCTACACCTTACTCACTTGTCTATGGTGCTGAAGCCATCTTGCCTATTGAGGTCGAGTTACCTTCTTTACGGGTCTCCTTGAGAAACATAATCAATGATGAAGACTACAGGGTCTCTCGCTTACAAGAACTAGAACTGTTGGAGGAACGACGACACACTGCTTTTAATCATCTCAAGGCTTACCAACAACGAATGAGTCGCAGTTACAATCACAAGGTCAAGCCTCGCACATTTGAGGTAGGTGACTTAGTCCTCAGAGAGAACCCCAAGAATCAGCAAGATAGAGAAAAGAAGGGCAAATTTGAACCCAACTGGCTTGGTCCTTACATCATCACAGCAGCATATGGATCTGGGGCATATCAGCTCTCAACTACAGAAGGTGAATCTTTGGAGGACCCTATCAATAGCATGCACCTTCGCAGGTTCTACACATAAGCTCTTTTTAAGTATCCTAATGCAAAAATACAAAAAAATCAAAAAAAATTCAAAAATACAAAAAAAAATTATAAAAACAAAAAAATTGTTACTTGGTGAAAACCTGGCAAACAGGCGCCTTGTGACAACAAAAAAATTGCAAAATCCAAGAAAGTAAAGAGAAATAATTTCGTCCAACGGTGAAAACCACTTCGGTGGCGCCCTGGGCAAGTACCATGGTGAAAACTGGGTCACCAGCGCCATGCGTAGGGACTTTGCTCCTCCCTCTTTCAGGATTCCCTTTCATTCTTTCACTTCGCACACAATCACGACCAATTCACTCACAATAAACTTACCCATTCCCATCATGGCTTGTTATTGATCCACCCAAGATTGGTTAGCCATTCATAATAAATCAGATCCTATCTGTGACTACGGCCAATTCCTGCGTCTAGTAATGGGTGTGGAACTGAGAACATCACATGTTTCGAGGAGTACAGTTTCTTTCAGCTCTCTTCAGTCTATCCGCGCACAATTCGCAATAAAGCAACATTTTGCATCGCAGATCCGCAATAAAGTTCCATCTTCTCCACAATAAGGTATCAGTTTCATGGATTCAGTCAGTTTCCAAGGAGACACAGCAGCAACAATGGGCTTCAACAAAATCAAATCTTTTAACAGACTCAGACAACATATGGTTCAGTGCTATCTATCCTTTTTGTGAAAGTGAACATTGTGACCACAATCAAAATTTGACTTAAACAAGTGACAAGAGACACAAACTTGAGGACTACAGTGGATGTGGGTGTCGAGTCTTGGTTTTCTTTTGGTTTTATCTTTTTGGTGACATGTCTTTTAGCTTTTCCGGGATGTCTTTGACTAGAGATTCTATCTCCAGGATGTCTTTGACTAGAAAGGCGAGGATGGGGTATCGTCACTTATTTGCATTTGCTGTCTGTGGATTGTCTTTTAGTAATACTATGACTTGTCCAAGGATATGAGGACACTGTGAGTCTAGTGTGAACTGGGGCATTCCTTGTTTGTGACTGTCTTATCTCCATGCAAACAGGTACAATGATTTTCTGGGCCGAACATATGCCTCGATTGTCATAACCTATTCTGCCATAATAAAGCTCAATGATGATAACGCACAAGAAGCTCTTTCACGTTCATATCTTCTGTCTTCCATCCCCCTTTCTTGATTGACTTCCATTGTCCTTCTCGAGTCCGCGTAGCCCGCTATCACATGACTGAGTATAATGACACACCAAAAACATGTGCATTTCATATAGTTGCACCTGCATCACCACATATAAGCATTTCATACATATAGATATTATAATGGCATCACATCCTGCATACAACACATGTTAGCACATCTCACATTTTCATTATATAAATAATCATTTGCATCACATACATTTTCATTTGCATCATGCATCACATATACAACATAAAAGAACAAAAATATATGGCCTTGCATCATATAAGCATCCATATCATAAAACATGCATCACATAAGAACATCTCATCACACAAGGTACACATGCATATAGCTGCCGCAAAAGATGAATCATCTCATATAGATAATCAATCAAATGTGTCATAATACAATGATGTCAAAAGAATCATATGGCTACAAAAGAATCACCCGCAGGTGTCTACAATACAACAATGATACATCTACTGATACAATGGGAGCCCACTATAGCTATGAGGAACTCCCTCCCTCGGAGCCACCTCGCCTCGACGGAGTCTGAGCTGTAGATGGCCCTGCCCCTGGATCCCCCTGTCCCTCTGGTGGTGGTGGAGGCCCCATAACCCCACCGCTGGATGCCTGTCTCCTGCGGCTCCCTCCCGTAGCCGTCGCTGTGCGCGACGACCTCTGGAAGCTCCTAGCCCGCTGCTCCGCTGGCACGGCTGCATAATATAGATCCCTCCAGTAGGCGATCTCCTCTCCCGCTCGCAAAACATAGGCGTAGCCTGCCCCTGCATCCTCTGCTGCCCGCCTACCTGCCCTCAGAGCTGTCTCGGCCTCGGTATATCTCTGGATGGCCTGATCCCTCTCCCGCTCTGTGTCTCGGACCCTGATCCTGAGGTGGTTCCTCTCTCGAACCAAATCCTCAATCTCATCTGCCTGGCCCTGGCAGATCTCCCGCAGCCTCACCACCTCATCCTCCTCGGAGTCTCCGCTCTCCGCCCCTGCCTGTGGCTCCTCCTCTACAGGTGCCTGTCCCTGTGCCTCTGCCTGCACCTGTCCCTGTGCCTGTATAGGTACCTGTGGCTGTACCTGTCTCTGTCCCTCTGGCTGCACCTGTCTCTGTCCCTCTCTGGGACCCTGTGCTGCTGGCACCTGTAGGGGCAGTCCACCCCGTCCTCTCACCACTGGAGCTGCTCTCTCCTGACCTCCCTCCCTCCGAGGTGCTACCCGTCTCTCTCCCACCACTCCCCTCCGCCTCCGCCGGCCCCTACCTGCATCCCCTCCTCCCTCATCATCATCTCCTCCACCCTCTCCATCCACTGGCTCTGCCGGATCTGTCAACCTCGGAAATGGATGCTCTGCCCAGTACGCAGAGTACTCCGCGTCCATCCCTGCATCATCTACCTCTGGCCACATGTCCCATGGCATCGGCATCATCTCTGCTAGCTGCATCACTGCCTGATCATAAGATAGCAGTGGGCCAAACTGCACCTGATCTCTAACAGTACGGGCATACATACCCGAGCCTCGGGGCATCCTCTGAATCCTGCCATACTGCCTGCATACCCTATCCACCAGCTGTCTCTCTAATATATAGGGCGTCCGCCCAATCAGGTACCTGCTCCGGAAGGTGTAGGGTAGCTCCAGTGCATCATCACCCCACTCCTCGCACCCCAGGTACGGCCTCCAGATCACCATATCAATGTCATCAATGACTCTCCTCCAGTGCTCCAATCTCCCAATCCGAGGCTGGGATGTGATCATGGCATACAAATGAACAAAACTCTGTCCCTGTCCTCTGCCTCTGAAATGAATCGGCCTCGTCACTGGAAGGTGCTCATAGGCCCACACCTGCAATAGAGTCACACCGCAGCCCAGCCCCACTGATCCGTGGTATACAAACTGATGCAGCTCATAGTACAAATGTGCTAGGACACATGGCCCCCATGCATACCTAGTGTGCTCTGCCATCAGCGTCTCCAAGGCCCCTCCCCAGCCCACTGCCAATCCTCGTGTGGCCCTGTCTGGACACAGGTATCCACTGATAACTCCCCCAATAACTGCCGGCAATGCCAATCCTGTGGCAGTCATGGTGTCCCAGGCTACATGCCCTGCTCTCATCTCCAACTCAGGATCCTGAAAAACCCGTCTCAAGGCCTCCCTGTCACCGTCACGGTCGTAGGGGATCAACTCTCCATCAATGGGGATATGCAGTATCCTGTAGACATCCTCTAGTGTCACTGTCATCTCACCCATCGGCAGGTGAAACGTGCATGTCTCTGAGTGCCATCTCTCGGCCAATGCAGTCAGCAACCCCATGTTTGCCCGAAACTCAGGCACATAGAGCATATATGTGAGACCCATCTCCTCAATGGAAATCATGTCCTGGATGGACAACTCTGGACGCAGTCTCTGAGTCGATGGGAATCTCTCCCGTGACTCCAACATCGGCAAATACTCCTGCAGTCAAGCAAATCAATCTTGTCAGTTATCGTGGCATTCACTGTTTATCACAAAATGCTACTCGCTACCCAAATGCATATGGCTATCTACCCTAGTGACACTCACTGTTCATCACAAAGTGTTGCTATTTATCCTAGTAGTGCTCACTGTTCATCACAAAGTACTACGTGTGTGACATTCCCTGTTCATCACAAAGTGTCACTCACATTCGCACTCCCTGTTCATCACAAAGTGCTGCTTATCCTGGTGCTCCCTGTTCATCACAAAGTGCCTTGATCTATCCTAGTATTCCTAGAGGACCTGCTTGAGTGTATCCTCTCAGCAGCTTATCCAATCGACAGCGTATGTTCATCACAGAACTGCCGATTTGACCTAAAGGACTAAAACCATGCATTTAAACACATAAACGCACTTTTTCAACACACACGCGCTTTTAACTCATAAACGCGCTTTTAACTCACAAACGCGCCTCTGCAACACAGACGCGCTTTCTAAACACAAACGTGCCTATGCCAGACATAAACGCGACCAGGGAACACAGACGTCCCTGCATGACATAAACGCTATTCAAAAGCACAGACGCTACTACATTTCACAAACGCGTCCGCATTCAACACAAACGTGGTTCCCGGCACAGACGCGCCTGGACCCGACACAGACGCGCCTGTTGGACACAGACGCGCCTGGCGCTGACACAGACGCGGTTGCGCGTTTTTGCACTTTTAAACTACCCTATTTCTAGCGCATTTATTGCTCCTAAACATGCATTAATGACAAAACTTGAAATGCGTGAAAGTACGAGGAGGTTTTCGGGTACTTACCGGCTCTCCTGCATCGGCTGGTCGCTGGAATCGGCGGACAAGATCGAATCTATGAACGAATGCCATCGCTGCTGACTGCTGCTGCTCTTTTCTCGCTCTGCACTGTGATCTTCTATGGGTGTGGATGACAATGAGGATGTCTTTTGCCCGTGGTTTATCTTATAGCCTACCCTAGCCCTGCCCTTCATTTTCCCGAGTCAGTATTCTTCATCCTGTGATTTTGTCCCATTATCCAATCAGCCCATTCTTTCCCATCTTTCTTATCGCGAGATTGTCTGCAATCTTTCCAGACTTTTTCATCCAATCTCTCGAGGGGGCATATCATTCCCATCCTGGGGCAACTCTGTATCAGTTCATCTTATCTTCTTTGAAACAACGCGACAAGCCGCATTGTCTCAAAGAGGGGCAAAATGTAGACACCCAAAATTGTCCAGTCTAATTAAATAAATATTTTATTTATTTAATTACTTTAGCTTAATTCTTCTATTAATTAAATAAATCTTTATTTATTTAATTAATTCATTTATCCTCTTCTAGCCTTATTTCTCATTTAAATAAATACATTTATTTATTTAAATTATCCCTTTCCTAAATTAAATAAATATTTTATTTATTTAATTGCCCTACTTCTTCTATTAATTAAATAAATCTTTATTTATTTAATTAATTCATTAACCTTTTCTACACATGACACATGTCATTCATCTCTTATTTCCTACACTACCTACCCCTTTCATTATTTTGGTATTTCTTATACCTACCCTCTAATCCTAGCCGACCTCTCTTTTTACACCTCTCAATCTTAACCCTCCATTTTCTATTGTGTCTTCTATTTAAGGAGATGCTTTCTTCATTACCAAGAACCCTAATGACTAATTTTGGAGGACTTGGCTATACTACGATCCTACTTGCAACCACATTCCGTTCTTTGTTGAGCTCTTGTGCATACAAAAATCTGAGAGCAAGCATATCAAACAAGATCAATGGAGATAGGAAGAATGGAGATCAAAAACCCTAGTGGACATGTGATGGTATAATCTTTGTGATTTATTGAGTTATTTTGCATTGTCTTAGGTTATCTTCATATGTTATGGTGGATCTTTGTTCATTGTTAGGCTAGGGTTTGGTGGTTGAATCCATTTTAGTCTTTCAATATTGTTGTTTATTGCTATCCATTTTCACCATATACACAAAGAATTCGGCAAGAGCATATAAATATTAAATCGATACATATAAATCGATTTCACAAAATGTCTAAGGTCAGAAGGCCAATTGGACATTTAGTTTTTCTTAGTCGGCTCAGAAGGATACTGGCTGACACTATAAACATCAACATATGGAGGCTCACATTGTAAGTCATCTTTTATATGTTTAAGTCTTCTATTCTGAGATGACATCCCAACACCATCTTGCATACACTAGCACTAGATTGTACACAAAATTGACATTTACATTTCATAGGTTTTGAAGAACTTCAACATAAACACATCTCTCTTGAATATGTCCCTCTACATTTAAATTTTTGAAGGTGATAAATTCAAATGGAACATAAATATTAACTTAATTTTTTTTTGTAAGCCCAACATATTTAGTCTACACAAGTTGGTAGATCCTCCAAGTTCAATTCTTGTACAAACTTTGACAAAGATTTAATGAGGAAGATGTCTAAGCATAAAGAGAGAAGTCATTGGATGGTATTGAAATTCATTTATTTTGTGTTTTAAAATTAGTCCCTAAAAATTTAATGTATAATTCATTTGGTTCTTAGTTTAGGAGATGTATATTCATTCCTTTTTGAATTGGTGTGCTCAACTCTAGTCATAATTGTGAAACACAAAAAATGACTATTGAGGTTTTGAAATGTGTGTCGTAGATCCAATTATTGGCAGTAGGGGTATGCATGGTGAGATATTTGTTAGATTAAATATAACCACTTTCCCAAAATAGTGATCAATGTGTTCAATTTTTGAGATGGTTATGTGCTCTAGCAAGGTGCATAAAACAATTAGAGGATATCCTTGCTAAAAGAGATAGGTTCAATGAAATCGTTGCCTTCATTTTTGATAGATGTGTTCATTGTCTCACACAATTGGGAATCTCACAAGATCTCCAGATAAATCCTTATTGAATTTTCCATATTTGATAGAGTAAGAAGAAGATGGTCTTTATATAAAGGTAAGTTTTCCTTTTCTATTGGTGAATAATCCATTATCTTTTTCATGAACATATATAATTTTGGAAGATTCAATAGATGTTGAGGATCTATAAAAACTTGAGTCACAAATTTGAACTACCTATAAGATCTCACCCTTGGAGTTGTGATTGGTGTTTTGGACAACACTCCTCACTTTCTTCCTCCAACACAAGGACAAGATCCTAAACCAAGTACTATTTTTGATTAACTTAATATCATCTTTTTATTTACAAACATATTTATAGGTCTTATACAAAGTTCAATTTTCTTTCTTACTTCTTACTAATCAAATGAAATTATTTTAATATTAGACATGCAATAATTATTTTCTTATACTAATAGATTAGAATGGTTTATAAATAGCCTTCTAGGTTAGTTTGTAGTGTTATATCTAAACCATGACATGTAAGTTTTTCTTGGGTGAAATTTTTAGTTGGGAGAGAAGTAGCAAAATATAGAGTAATCAAGATTTTGAAAATGGATCTAACTGATGATTCAAAAAGAGTTGCTGTAATTTACAAATTTAAAGGAATTGGGAAAACAATTTTGACATCTACTATTTTCAAGAATCTCAACCTTAAGTCTTATAGATACTGGAGACTTGATATGGATGATAACTATTTCAACAATGATATCAAGTAGCTTCAATAACAAATGTTGAGAGATTACATAAAACAATCAAAGTAAAAACACCAATTCAAGTTTAAATTCAAAATTAGGCAAAACAGATTGAATTTAAGTTTAAATTTAAATTTAAGCAAAATAGATTAAGTAAAACTAAGAAGAAGAATTTTAATTATTCTATATATAGAGAGAGAGAGGGGGGTAATCCAATATTCCTCTATCATGTATATCATACCATACCCCCCAAAACTCACCAAATATTATGGTATTTATAATATATTTGTGAACTTAATCCAAAAAAACAATAGAGTTGACATTGTCATTCAAAACATTAATTGAGTTACAACTTAATTAAAAAAATATACTGCATTGCAAATTTCTAAAAATAATAATTGGACAACAATTTTATTGTTAAAATTTTTCTTAATCAACCAATTTAGAAGCATTTTCAAAATTATTAGGGCTACCCCTAGTTTATTTTGACTAACATCTATGTTCAACTTTTTAAAGAGTTATTTGTGAAGTTAGGGACTCTATGAGTATTTATTTTTTTTGCTTTTTTTTAAAGCAATCATCTTAATTTTGTATTGTACTAATAGTATTGGTAACAAATTCCAAGTTGTTATTTATTGTCAACCCCTTCTTAAATTTCCACAACCTATTTTCAATTCCTAAACAATAGGTGATCCAATTAATTTGAAAAAGATTTCAAATTATCCTTTTGAGTAATTAAAAGAACTTTTCCTGTAGCTCCTTAAGCAGGAAATACATCTAACCCCATGTCCCCATGCGGCTTCCCATGCAAATTTTTAATTAAGAGGAAAGGATAAATTGGAATCTTTTCCTATTTAAGTGGAGCAGCAGCTGCTTAAAACTTAAAAATAAGCTTTGAAAAAAAGGGGGGCTGGAAATAAGCAGCAACTGCTTATTGAAAAGATTGACACGTGGCTCTCCAAAACAATTTCCTTCTTTTTATTTGTTTCCAATTTTTTCTCCACAATTTATGTGACCAATTAGAATTAAATATTTCTTTTAATAATGCAATTTAAGATGACTGCTTATTTTATAAGCAGCAAAATTTTAAATTCATGGGGCCACCAGCTCCACAAATTAATGCTAAAAAAATTGAGCAGCGGCTTCTAGCCAAAATAAGCTAAGCAACCGCATGGGGGATTACATAAGAAAATATAATTTAAAACTGTTAAATTCTTGAATTTCAAAATATTCTAAAAATTTAGAGAGTTATTGGAATATCAATTAAAAAATTTGAGTTCGGCCCCTCTTAAATTATTCAAACTTGGACGAATACATTATAAAGTCCTTACTCAAAGCACACAAAAGCTTTAGCGTGAGACAGATGACAAATCCCCACGCAAACCACAATCATTTTTTATTCCCCTGTTTGCCTTGTAGAGTGCGTTGACCTCCCCTGCACTGCCCCTGCTTTCATTACTGTTCTCTTGTGTTTGGTTGAATCGAATTCTATCGCTTCTACTTCCTCCACTGCTCTTCAATCACAGAGCCAAAATAAATATGCTTTTCATGGACTTCCTCCCCTGTCTGCCTCTGTCTCTGCCTCTAGTTCTACTTCTGCTACATCCTCATCACCTCTACAGAAGCTGCCCTGCGATGTGTTTATAAATCATCGTGGATCGGATGTGAAGCACACTCTGGCAAGAGCTATTTGTAATCCCCTCCATGCTATGGGTATCAGGGTCTTTCTTGATTCGGAGGAGCTCCAGTTGGGGGATTTCTTCCCTTGGGAACCTCAAAAAGCAATAACTAGTGCTTCCATTCAAGTAGCAATTTTTTCTCGTGCATATGCAGAATCAGCTTGGTGTCTTGCTGAGTTGTCCTTCATGCTCAAATCTGGCACACCCATTATTCCTGTTTTCTACCAAGTTCAACCTGATGATCTCCGCCATGTGGTTCAGGGAAAAGGTATCTATGCAGCTGCCTTTTTGAAGCATCAGGAGAAGGGTAGATACAGCAAAAACAGGCTTGAGGAGTGGAAGATGGCACTGCACACAGTCTCATTTTATAAGGGCGAAAGAATCAATAATGATGAGTAAGCAACATTATATATCTCTCCTGCACATCTTTTATTTACTTCCCCTTTCAAGCGATATTTCTCCTCTATAATCTTCACTGCAATTAGTAAGTCTGCTTCTACTTTTTCTTAAAACCATGTGTCATGCATGTCCAGTGAGGAGCAAAGGGTGTTGAAGAATATTGTGAATCGCGTATTGACAGTGATGAAAATAGTACCACTAGAGGTAGCAAAACATCCTGTGGGTCTTGATGAAGCTGTAGCAGATTTTGAAACGACTGTTTGTGAGTCTGGAAAAACTCATTCTAATGTTCAAGTTGTAGGCATTTGGGGCATGGGTGGTTCTGGAAAAACCACTTTGGCAAAAGAAATATATAATAGAAAATGTATATCTGTAGAAAGATCCAATTTTATGTTTGATGTTAAACATGTTGCAAATAAAAACGAGTTGCATAAGAAACAGATCAAACTCCTTCAGGATTTGGGTTTCAATCATGAATCATTTGATAATATAGAACAAGGGAAGGCAATTCTCTCTAATCATTTGAGATCAGTTCGTGTACTAATCATTTTGGATGATGTGAATCATATGGATCAACTTGAGGCTTTACTGCCAGCAAAGGACAGTCTTGCATGGGGGAGTTTGATCATTCTTACAACACGGGAAAGAGAAGTCCTCAGATGTTGGGGTGTGTCCTCCATTTATAAAATGAAATCAATGAACCGGTCTTGTGCTACACAACTGTTTTGCTGGCATGCATTCTTACAACCCTTTCCGTCACCAGGATTCCAGGAACTTGTTGAAAAATTCATAAGTGTTTGCAATGGATTACCTCTGTCTTTGAAGATACTTGGAAGCCAACTTTATTGCTGCTCTAACAATGATTTATGGGAGAATTCATTACATAAAATTTCTAAAATATTGCCTAATGACATAAAAAATAGGTTAAAAGTGAGTTATGATGCTTTAGATGACGAAGAGAAACAGATGTTTTTGGACATAGCTTGTTTCTTAATTGGCAAAGACAAGATGATTGCCATTGCAGTATGGGATGCATCAGGGTGGAGTGGTCTGTATGGTTGGGAGAGGCTTGTGAATAAGTGTCTTGTTGATTTTGAAAATAATAATGGCATAAGAATGCATGATCACCTAAGAGATTTAGGAAGGGAAATTGCAAAAACTCGGTCACCCTACCGTCTATGGTCTCCAGATCAGATAACAGGCATCCAGGAACAAACAGAGGTGTGGTTAATACTGTTTTTTCTATGCTGATCATGCCATGGAAAATTCTTTAATTTGTTTCTTTGTCTGTTTGTGTGTTTACCTCCTTCCATTAAGTTTGTTGCTTTTGCTTTTCTCTATCCAGATCAGAGGAATGATATTGAATGCAGCAACTAGTGGTGTCCACAAGTTTCCTGCATGGCTTCATGGTTTCAAGAGAAATAGAGGACCTTCTCCCAAAGGATTAAAAGTTTTTGTGGTAGAAGAAAACTCTCCGAACAATTTACTCATTTCCAAATTATCAAAAGAGTTGGCATGGCTTAGCTGCAATGAAATTGCCCATAGAAATCTTCCATCATGGCTACCATTGAAAAATTTAAGAGTAATAGAGCTTTATAACTCCAAGAAGATCGTAGGCCTGTGGAAAGATGGGCCGGAAGTAAGTATCTTTGCTCCACTATTTGCAATCTGTAGTTCAAAGTAAAACTTACTGTTCTATATGTTTCCCTGTAACCAAATTCCAAATTCGTTGCAGGCTCCAGTGCAGTTAAGAGTGTTGACTGTTTATAATTGCCGTAATTTAGCACGGATTCCAAAGTCCATAGGTTATCTGGAGCATTTGAAAAAGATATCTCTGTATTACTGCAATGTGGAGAGTCTGCCTGAGGAATTTTGCTGTCTTCAATCGCTGTTACAACAATGTGAAATGCTATCATCACTGCCTAGCTGTTTCGGCCAATTGACAAACCTGCATCATCTGGATTTGAGCTCTTCCTATCAATTGAAAATGTTGCCAGATAGTTTTAAGCAGCTGACTCTCCTGCAACATCTCAATTTAGAGAGGTGTTATACGCTCACTTTACAGTCAGACATCCTGGAAAACATGACAAGGCTCGAGTATTTGAATCTTAATGAGTGCGAGCAATTGGAAGAGTTGCCTCATCACATCACAAATCAAGCCCCCTTGAGTGAGCTCTATTTAAAGGAGACCAGGTTAAAGAAGCTCCCAAGCAACATCGGTAAACTCAGCAAGTTGAGAGTGATGGAGATAGGTTCACATCAAGGGTCTTTCCAGGTTCGATCTTTACCAGATTCCATAGGACATCTCATTCTTTTAGAGCGGTTGGTATTAGAGAATTTAGAAGTGGAATGTTTACCAAAATCATTGAAGCGACTATCTAATCTTCAAATTCTTGAAATAATTCAATGCCCTATCAGCATATTGGATTTTGGGCCGGGGCGATTTATTTCTTCGTTGAGCAACCTCAAGGAAATACATCTGGAGAGCACAAGAGTGTCCAAGATTTCAATCTCTGACGACTGCTGCCCTGGCCTTTTAACTCTCAGGCTTTGGGATAATGAATATTTAAGGGCGGTCCAAACCCTACCAACAACAATGGAGGATATACAGGTGGACAGATGTAAATTGTTGAGGAACATAAGTGACTGTCTAGAGTTGGAAGGGCTTCCATGTTTTGAACTTAAAGGGGGCAAACAATTTGAGAAGATACAAGGTTTAAGTCACTGCAAATCATTGCAGAAACTGGTATTAAGTGGCTGTCCAGAGTTACAGGCGCTTCCAAGTTTGAGAGACTTAATTTCTCTGAAAGTATTTGAACTGACAGGAGGCAACAAAGTTGAGAAGATACAGGGTTTACAACAGTGTACTTCACTGGAAAAGCTAGTGGTACATTGTACATATTGGAAGGTGCCCCAAATAGAAAATTTGGAGCAATTGCAGAGATCGCAGATGTTGCAGCTTGTATCAAAGAAGAGGTCAATTGTTGAATCTTGCATTCAAACTATTCGGGTGATAACTAATTGTTATGGATTGCTTACTGTTAAATCGTTTAATAGAATTTTTGAGGCATAAAATTACTCTTAATCTCATCATTAATGTTTGCTTTCCTCTCTGAACAGAAATGGCCAGAAAACATAATAATATGTACAAAGGCGGTACCTGGTGCAGGGGCACTTTTAAACTCTTCGGCCTTTCCAAATCTCCGTGTCCTCCATTCCTTTGCTAAGAAGAAACTCAGCTCTTCCCACTTCATAAAATTGCAACAGAAGTGCTTCTCCAATGGCAACGCCATTATGCTCTGTTTGGTTATAAATTGTCAGTCTCCGCGTATGGAAATGGTTATAAAGGTGGACCATTTTGACAGAATATGTTCAACAGAGGTGGAAGAGGGCAAATGGGTATTCATAGGTGCTTTCAGCCAACATTCTAGATGCCTCACTGCACAGAATTTCTATATAAGCAAGCAATGGACAGAATCAGACTCCAACGGAGGCAATCGAGTGGAGAAGGGATTCCTTGTGAGGGGCAAAGAAGAGAGCGTGATGGAGGGTTTCCATCGCTTATTGGCACTTCTAGGATGTTGATCTACTTTTATCAAGTAATAGCATTATATTTTTGTGTTTACCCTTAGGAAGATTTTATTGAAATTATTTGGAAAATTTTATTGAAGGTGAAATTCACTCAAGTTCTTTTGATGTTGGAATCGTACAAAGATTTGATTTTTGATGGGTCCATTAAGCTCTACTTAATTTCACCGAGAAAGGTTCGATTGAATATTATTATTATTTTTATATGTTTGACTGTTTTTAGTTTTTCATATTTAAAATCTCCATTATTGAAATAATTGGTTTTAGGTTGGAGAATATATTATGTTTAATGATTTGATTAATTTTTTTTATATTTGTATATTATTACATAAATTTAGGGTAAATAAATAAATGTAATTAACTATTTAAGATTAATTATTCTAGATTAAATCATAGATAAGTGATAAATGCAATAATAAAATAATGTTGCCGATGTCATGCATAATTCATTAGCCATAGTATATAAAGTAATTGTCCTTAGTTTAAATGCATTTGCAAGATTTTAAATTAATTTTGTGTTCTTTAAACCCAATCCACACATATTTAATCATGTGTAGAATTGAACCATATTGCATGACATAAATGATCTCATAGAATGTTGCATTAATTAAATAATTTTTTTTCATTTTCTTGATAGCTAAATGTGTTAAGGTGGTGCTTACAAATGATACCAAGGAGATTGATTCGATATGTGACCATGCCATCCTAGATCAACCTCCTTAATGGATAAAACTAATGGCAATGAAAAAAATTGGAAACACATGTAGGCATGCAGATGACCTATATGTTGATGTAGCTTTATGTCTCTTAGAAATCAAAACATGCTCTGATGATTTTACCTTGTACCTATGATATCCTAAGTCTATCTCATCTAAAAAATGATAACATGGATTAAGAGCATCATACTTCACAACATCCTTGAGTAATGCTAAAAGTCCAAGCTACTCCTACTCTCATTGCAAAAGCCAATAAAGTAATAGAAAGTTGAATTGACTACTCTCTTCTTGACCTTGAGTATTCTAGCTAATCATAATGTTATCATTGATATGATTATCATGATTAGGTTTGTTCACTTCACGAGGAAGGATGGTTAGATAGAAAACCATTGTGTTGATTTGCATAGTTGTATGTTGGTGAACTCACAAAAGTAAGTCCCAATTGTATGACACCACATTTTTTAAAGTGTTGGGCACTTTAAACATCCAAACAACTTCAAATGAAGGTACCTTCTTTTGAAGGTAGTGCAAAAAGCGCCTTTGCATGAAGGGTCACCTTCACTCGAAGGTTTTCTTCATTTGAAGGTGTGTTTTTTATTATTTTAAAAAATAAATTATTTCCTCCATTTGAAGTTGACCTTCAAATAAAGGTCTTATTTTAATGTTAAAAAAGAATGTAAACTCAACAAAATGACTTTCCGGTAGCACAGTCCACATAATGCTTCTGGGTTGACTTCACCGGGGTTTTTATTGACATCAAAACTGATAAATTATGAGTTTTGAAGTGATCATTTGTATTTAAACTAGAATGTTCCTTCAAACAATGGTATGTTCGACCTAGCCACTTAGAGTTTTAATTATTTAATAGGTATTTTTCAATGCCATCTATCATTAATTTTTTAATTGATCAATATGGTGAAATTTTATATGATTTTTCAACCATAAAATCTCTCATTGAAACCATAAAAAATTATTTTGGAACACTAGATGGTTATTTTGGAACACTAAATATCTTTTTTAATACCTTAAACAATTATTTTGGAACCTTTAAATATTTAATTGAAACCCTAAACGACTATTTTGAAACCCAAAAATATTTAATTAAAATCCAAAACAACTATTTTGAAATCTTCAAATGCTGAATTGAAACCCTAAATAGCTATTTTGAAACCTTAAAATCTTCAATTGATAGCCCAAATATCTATTTTGAATTCTAAAAATCTTCAAAATAATACACTGATAAAAGAAAGTAGAGGATTTCTAGTATATGTGAAGTGATTTTGTGCATGGTAGGTATAAGATAATTAAGTCACTAGTATTTCCAATAGAAAAAAAAAGGGTGAGAAAGTCTTAAGAATATATAGAGGAGCTATGTGAATATTGAAATGATAAATACAAAAAATAAACGTTTAGAATTTTTTTTAGATAGAATAGGAAGAGTTGACCTCATTCAAAAATGAAAGAAGAAATAAAGAGTTCTTTGAGTATTATAATAGAAAGAATGAAATTTGTGGAAGAAAAGATTATATAAGTGGTTATTTTTTATTGAATAAAAATGAAAGGTTAATAAATGAAAGATTTAGAATCTTATTTATGGGTAAAAGTAAAAACCCATATCACATTTTAGGCGAATCAAAAGTTTTTAATCAAATAAGGCTTGATCGAAAGCCTTTCAGTCAAGGGGTTTTGGCTGAAACCACATGGCATTGGATTGTTCCGTCATGGTGGTATATTTTTGGCTACAGGGGGTTCATCTAATTTCTCTTTGGTCCAAAGGATTCTTACTGACCATTTAAAAAAAATAATAAAATAAGCGTGAGCTCGAGCATTTTTGTGGCATTTTTCTCACGTCTCGCAAGAAGACGTTCATCCAAAGACCTCAACTCATCCTTGTCCAAGCTGCAATTTTTCAACACTTACCACCAACTATCTAGGTACGTATTTTTTTTTTGTTGTTGTTGTCTACAATGCATTTTTTTTTTCAAAATCTTCTTTTGGATTTCATTTGAAATTTAGGGTTTCCACCATCAACTACCAAAACTTCTCCAAACCTCAATTTATTCTTAGATATTCAAACTAGTGGTTGCATCATCACTATCATTACTTAATAGAATGCACTTTAAAAGTCTTTCTGTTCTCAACATTCTCCTTGTACTGAAATATGGATAAACTCTAACACCTTAACAATATCATAGAAAATAACCTTTTATGGATGTCTCTTGATAGAAAGTAACATATTGAAATTTCTTACCATTTTGTTCTCTTGAAGCTAGAGACTTGCTTCATCACCTTCCTTGAACTAGATATGGAAAATTACAACCCCACACTCATCAATTCAAAATGAGATTAGACTCATCTATTCAAAATGAGATCCATGCATATTGTCCTTTCATTTGTTTTTTTCTTTTTGTATACACATACGATTCCATGATAGATATATACCAAGTAATGTTGTATACAAAAATAATCTAATTTCACAAAGATGATACAAAATTCTAAACATACAAATTTTTTATTTTTATTACTTCCACATTTTATATGCCACACATACAATATCAGACACACACTTCTACTTCTAGGATTTCCCCAATGAACATGTTGTATTTAAATCCATATTACATTCTTAAAGGATGTGTTTCACTATAGCAGTTCATCATATGGATAACATTTGCTTTTTATAAGAGAAAAAATGGTAGTTCGACCATAAATAGTGAAAAAATTCAAACACCAAAGTTTACAATATTAAACATTAGTTGTAGTTGCAATTGTATGCATACATACATACATACATACAGACATACATGCATAAATTCATACATACATACATACATGCATACATACATACATACATACATACATACATACATACATGTACATACATACATACATGCATGCATGCATTACAATATTGAATTTAATCCTATTCTAAGCATGTGATTTTAAAATGTTAGCTTTCCTTTAGTGGTTTTCATCTACCTTGTGTTTCCTAAACACTTTGGCCTTTTGGACATATTACCCTCTACCTCATATTTTTATTTCTTTCTTTCCTTACTTGGGTTTCATCCTTCTATGTGTATTGCTTAGCCCCTATACTTTTCATATCCTTTGTTTGTCTATGTGTGTTTTCTTTTCCTTCATCTTCTCACATTACCTACTACTTTACATGTGTATAATCATTGTTAATAACCAAAATTTCAGAAGTTAGTCTGGTTTGAGAATGAGTATCAAAAAGAGAGTCCATATTCTCCTATATTCTCTATCCTTATATTGACTTTTTAATTTAACTTCAAAACTTACTAGATATTTTACTTGAATCATTGGTTCTTCATGTGTTTATTTGTCATGTATTTGTACAAGCGATTTGCATTTTAAATCCTTAGAATTAAATGTAGTAGTAAATTTATATAGTCAACTTTGATCACGTATTGTATTAAATTGTGCATGTTTTTACTTAAAAATACCTTATTTGTAATATATAAATTTTATGTATATTTTTTATATATGGGTGATATCTTTATCATGGATGACTTTGACATAGAGGATCTATTAGATCACAACCCCCCATCTCCACCCCCTCCACCTCAAACCCGCCCACCTCCACCCCCTCCACCTCCACCTCCACCCCCTAGATCAGACAAGGCTCAATTGTAAGCACAAATAAATGAAAACCTCAACATCATACAATAAAATATTAATGCAATCTGAAATGAGCCTATCACCCCCCCTCATCTTGTACAATTTGCAACTTCAATGCAAGCTATTGCAGACTCTATTTGATCCGATGATAAATAATGAAATTAATTTCAATAATGGAGAGAGTAGATGTGTCAGTTTTATGCTAATGGATACAATTATATGAAATTCAATGAACTAAAAATCATGAAAGCATATATAGCCCCATTTATCATTCACCCTCAAACTAATCTAACCATTCCTCCCACCAAAAAAATAATTTTAATTAGGTGGTGTCAGCATCCACAGATATCTACACATTTTTGGGGTAGGTGGTGGATGGTTTTTGATCATCGACCACCTTGCGGTTATGAGGTACCTTTTTATTTTTTTAAGAAATTATATTGCAAGTTTGTATTGGGTATAAAACACAATTATTTTGACATGAGGTCATTCTAGGGTATTGGTGGTGGCATGCCACAACACAAATTAGGTGCACTCACATGAATCAATTGCACTAGCAATGGTAGCTATAACTTTCTTAAATGATTCATCTTTCTTTTTAGTTTTATATAAATTCTTAATTTTTTAATCTT
This sequence comes from Cryptomeria japonica, assembly GCF_030272615.1. Lineage (NCBI taxonomy): Eukaryota > Viridiplantae > Streptophyta > Pinopsida > Cupressales > Cupressaceae > Cryptomeria > Cryptomeria japonica. Next base: position 318,965,169 of record NC_081411.1, read on the forward strand.
TTTGCATTTTCAACATTTTCATTAATTGCAACATAAGTTGACATTGAAATCCTAGCTTTTTATTATAAAAAAATTGTTTATACAATCTATTAGTATGTGTTCTAATTTGCCTCCAAGAAACTAAACCACAAAGATTATCTAAGACATTGCTTTCAATATTAAAAAAAATACTTTCATTTTCATTGAAAGACTTGGGGGTGAATTATTGTCAAATTTTTTCTATCTTTAGGAGTAACATTATTATCATTGGATGAATAAACAACTTGCTTCAAATCTTTAATTTGAATTTCAGTGTAGTTTTGTCGATTTAAAAATATGTACAAGGATTCACATCAACATGAACAATTTTCATTCTAGTGAAACTTTCATCTAAAGACATATCCGTATTTGGTTCTATAATCATGTTGTCTTCCATATTGACCTCTTTGACATTTGCATCATCTACATTTGTCACATCCATCATGGTCTCCTGAATGCTTTTATCTTCAACAATCATTGAACTAGATGCTTCAATATTCTTCAATTATTGTATATTTGATCTTTTGTCTCTTTGTCGTTTTGCCTCCTCTCCTTGCGCTTGAATTTCCTTTACTGTCATGGCCTTCCTTTGTCTCTCTTGACACTACTTTGATCCTATCTTTACAAAGCCCTCTTGATTCAAACAATGATAGGTCTCTTTAAAGCTATGATGTCAATTGTTTATCTCCAATTGACACCTTTTAAAATTATTCTTCAAAACAAGAAATGTATAATTTAACTTCAAAATTCTCAATATACTTCTTTCCAAATCAGATCAAACAAAAGACAAAAAGAAGCCCAGAATAAGCCAAAAACTGTAATTATTCTCTGTTAGTACGAATCCCAATAACCAAATGTGTAATCATTGTATTTTATCCATTTTTTAATAGTAACAACTATTTTTGTAATAGAGCCCCATTATGTAAATTAACAGTAAAAAAATGTGGGCCCAATTTTGTATACTAAAGCGGGGCCCTATTTCTTAAATTTTGAAAACATGGCCCTCTAGGTGCATCAAATTTTGGGTTGGGAAAGGCATGGATTGCTCAACCCTTTGCCTTGGACCTAGAAGTACAAGGTTTTATCAATGACATGGTGAAATACTGACTTCTGACAAATGTTTCATGCTTATTATGACAATTTGTTTTGACAAAATTAAAACCCATTTCAGATTACACTATGTAGATTCCAATATATGTAATATTTTTAAAGATTTGATTATTTTTTCTATTTTTTAATTAATTTGTATTGAATTTGGTCCATAAATTTGACATATTATTATTTTTTTGTTTATTTAATAAATTTTTTATTTTTATGCTTTTTGGAGAACAAATTATATGACATCAATCTACATATAACTCTTTTTAGGAAAAAAAAATTCAAAAAATGATAAATAGGTCAAATTATGGTGGTTGTATAGGATAATTTTTTTCTTTCATCGATAATATGTAGATTCTATTGATAATCATGAAATACATAATTTTTTTTTTAAATTTCAAAAAGCTTGAATTATATAGCCAATCACTACCTAGAACACCTACCAACTACAACCCCACCATTACACTAATACAACCATCAACCAATTGGAATTCTTCAAATTTGCCAACAATTATATCTGTCAAAGGGTTACATACAACAATTCACCAAAAATGAACCCCAACCTACCAACAAACTACATAACTACCCAAAACCTAGACCTCATAACCCACAACACAAACATCTGCATTTACAAATATAACATTTATAAACATTTACAAAGCAACTCGACAATAGATATATCAACATCGTGATGACAAAAACAAAACAAAATGGCACAAAGTACTCGCGACGCCTTCCCCTCCAAAAACTAGGGCACATTGTGGGCTTGTTCACTTTGGCCTTCACCAGTAGTATTCCACACTTCACCTCCTACAACATCACTAGTGCAAACCAACACCCTTATTTTCTGCTTCAATCTCCGCACTCCAACCATTTTCCTCTTACCCTTGTCCCTAGCTTCCTTCATTACAGGTTCACCAAATTCAGTGCCTCAAGACTCCATTTCTTTCTCTTTTAGGTAGATCTTGAGAGAGTCCCAATTGAAGGCCGCTTCCACTTTGCATTCATCCTTGTCCATCCCAAAGGGCCATTGAAAGAAGGGTAGCAATTCCCTCAATTCATGAATTCCGTCAATGTCAAGCCCTTCACCCGCATCAAACCTTGCCCCGGGCATGGCCATGTCCAACAACTCGATCAATCCACAAAGCTAGTCATCCTCCACACACTTTCGCAACCCCTGAACCAAGACCTCCTTCTATTCTCCCAACTCCAGCCCCTAGGCCAACACCATTGAAACCGCATCCACATTCACTCTGCATTTATGCATTGTTTTTAAAAAACATTCCGCTAGCAATGTCTCCATTATTTGTACAAAGGCATCATCACTGAATTTGAAAATACATTTAATTCTCTTTGTAGAGACGTCACCCATGGGTGAACTCACAATACTGGTTCCCACTTTTTGACCAACTTTGACACTTATATGAATATTTTGAAAAAAACCTTCACTTTCCGACACCTATAACTTTTAAACTGTTTAGAATTTGAAGATGATATAAACTAGTGATTTTTAACATCTTGTTTGTAGATTCTAAATATATTTTTTTCAAATTTGTTTGAATAAAATTTTATTGATTTCTCCATCTCCCTCAAAAAGTAGTTTTTTACAGCAAACAACAATTTTTAAGAGTGATGTGTATCCTGAAATGCATAATTTTTTTTTTATAAATAATGAAAACTTAATTCTTTTGAATTTTGGTTTGTAACATCAATACCCAAGGCATGTAGTTGGTTTGATAGTGATATGTTGAATATTTTTCATTTTATTAGGTTTTGAAGTTCGACTAATTATAATTTAGATATAGGTGTACGTTTAAACACATAACTAGTTCTATATATATCAAAATTCAATTTTCTTTTTTTTGTCAGAAAGAAAACATAAATACCTAGTGCATAGATATTTTTTAGATTTTTTTTGAATTAGTTTACTATTTTTCCCAATGCATTGAACAAAGAAGTTCATGTTCGGTGAAAAACCTACATTCATAAGAAATAAAATAAAAATATATTAAAATTTATACTATTTGGAAATATTATAATAAGGACTAAATACTTTAAAAAAAAAAACTTTTAAATGAATTAATTTGACCCCCCAAAAGCTAATGTAAAATTGTTTTTTTATCAACATTTGTTAGATGCAAAGGAGACTCCATTGCAAGTATGATTTAGAAGTAGAGAGGTTCTATCCAAGAAATTTTGATCTAAGAGCCTTTGATTTAAATATCTTCAATTAATTACTTAAAATGGGACCTCTTAAAGCTTAAATCATTATATTTTTTTTAAAAATGTATGATTTCAGCAAAAATTGGGACGTACCAAAAAGTGGGAACCAACTTTGTGAGTTCACCCCCATGAACACCAATTTTTGCCTGGAGGTATACAATGTAAATGTAGCCTCAATCCCTTTCAACACCTCAATAACCACCACCACCAAATACATCCAAAACAAGGCCCAAACACATATAAATAATGCCCGATAACATCACCAAATTCTCCTAATTACTATTTAATAAATGCATTTGAACACCCCACTGTATGCATATCCCCATGCCATCCTCCTCTAGATCTCTGGAATCTTCCATATGTGCTTCGTCTGCTTCTTCAAATGATATTGCCCACTTGGACAATATGTCAACAACTTCATTGCCTCCCCTTCGCACATGTAAGATGGTGTAGAGTCTGAAAAAAGTTTAAATCACTTTTTATTTTACAAATAAATTTATTTAAATACCATGCTTGGGCTTCACCTTTGATGACTAGATTGGTAATAATTTGTGAGCCACCTTCTAGATGTAGGTTTTGTATACCCAATTTTATCCCCCATTGAACAACCAATAACATTGCTTTAGCCTCTGCCTCATTGTTTGTACCTTCCAAAAGCTTTTGGGCTCCCATCACCAAAATGTTCCCCATCCAATCTGTGATCACAAATCCTGCACCTGATAATCCACGATTACCCTTTGATGCACCATCAAAATTCACTTTATACCATCCTTATTGAGGTACTTCCCACTTTATTGAGCATCTTTCACCTTTTCTCGGATTCACCCTACAAGCCCATTAACAGGGTTGTACATGAGAAGTTTTTAAAACGACAATTAGGGCCAATTAAAAATCAATAAAAAAATAATTCAAAAACAATTACAAAAAATATCCTCATCAATCTTCAGTGTGATACATATCATTTCCCAAGAGGGTTCAATAAAAACTTTTATTTAGTTCAAAATATGGTGGTCATGCACATGCATGGTATGGTCCTGAAACATGCATTTTTAAATAGTGGTTTTAGAAATCCCTTTGGAAAGTTAGTTTATATCATCTGGGTATTAAAATAAACTACATATTTAGAAACTAGACTTTGAGTACTACATTTTATAGTACTCAACTTTTTCCAAGATTCAATCTCCAAGTGCTTCAAATTTTTAGTTGAAATGTGGTAAATTCTAAAAATCAGGGAAAACACTTCCACTTTTCGGCCAAAAAGTGGACTCAACTTCTTGCATTGACCCTACTGCATGATAATAATAGAGCGTATAGAACTAAAAGAAGAAATTCAAGAGCTATTAAGAAAGGGATTGATTCAACGAAGTATATCACTGTGGGGAGCACCAATAATTTTTGTGAAAAAGAAATATGGAACCCTATGGCTGTGTATAAACTATCATATGCTCAACAAGGCTACATAAGGAATAAGTACCCTCTTCCACTTATTGATGGTCCATTTAATTAGATGCATGGACGTGCAGTATTTTCCAAGATTAACTTGTAGTCAGGATACTACCAATTAAGGTGTAAGGATGAAGATAAATTCATAAGACAACCTTCCAAACTTGGTAGGAACATTACGAGCTTATAGTCCTACATTTTGTTCTTACCAATGCCCTAGTGGCATTCCTGAACATGATGAATAGTGTATTTAGAGACTAGCTAGACAATTTTATCTTGGCATTCTTCGACGATATCCTTATTTATTTTAAGAATGATGAGGAATATTACCAATACCTTCAAATCATCCTTAAGTGGTTGCGAGAGTATAAATTATATGGGAAATTGTCCAAGTGTACCTTCTTTGAGAAGGACGTTCAGTATCTAGGGAACATCATTTTCTGCAAAAGGCACAGTAGTAGACCCAACTAAGATCAATGATATACTAGAATGGCTGACCCCCCCAAGAATTCTAGGAAGTGCAAAGTTTTATGGGGTTGACAGGATACTCTAGAAAATTCGTGATTAATTTCTCTTAGATATCCAATCCCATCACTACACTCTAGAGGAAAGGGAAGAGGTTCAAATGGAATGAGAAATGTCAAAAGTCCTTTGATTATCTAAAGGAGAAATTGACATTGACTCCTATTCTGAAGGTGTTGGATCCAAAGGGTCGCTTTGTACTAGTCATAGATGCCTTAGGGGAAGGCTTGGGAGGGGTTCTAAAGAAAGAGGGACGAGTAACTTCCTATGAGTCAAGAAAGTTGAAAACTTATGAGTAGAATTATGCACCCCACAACCTTAAGATTTCAAAAATTGCACATACTCTTCAGATGTGGCAATACTATCAATTGGGAAAGTTATTTGAGATTAGATCAGACCATCAAGGTCTAAAATATGTATTCTCTCAACCTAATCTAAACACCAATTAGAGAAGGTGGCTGGAATTAATTTTTGACTACGATTTTAAAATAAGTAATATTAGGGTAAAAGAGAATCTGGTGGATGGTGCCTTAAGTTGAAGAAGACATATATCTTCCATGGTTTGCATGCATACCAATTTCAGAACTCAAGTCCTATAGCAGTCAGAAGGAGATGAATACTATAAGTAGGTTAGGGAAGCCCTTTAGGCTAACCCACAGGATCTAAGATATGATGGATTGAATTTCAAACTAGATGGTCTTTTGCGATATAGAAGCTATATGTATGTGCTGAAATAAGTGGATTTAAGGAAGTTAGTATGGAAAGAGGTTATTAGTAGATGTCAAGCCTTGTATTTTATGAAATGAATGAAGAATGATGCCACAAGATTTGTGGCAAGTTGTTTTGAATACTCGAGGGTGAAGGTAGAACACCAACACCTAGCAGGACTTCTACAACCTCATGCCATTCTAGATTGGAAATGGTAGATTATTAGATTGAATTTCATTTAGGGTTTAGCCAATTTAAGAATAAACACAATGCCATTTTGGTAATGGTAGATAGGCTCACCAAAGTAGCCCACTTCATACCCAAAAACTTGACGAATGGAGCACCTGTTATTGCCAAAAAATTGTGCAAGAGATATTTTTATTGCATGGGGTGCTAGAAAATATCATTTTAGATAGAGATGCTGGGATGACATCAAGGTTTTGGAAAATCTTGTTTGTGGCTTTAGGAACCCAATTGAACGTTAATTCAACGTACCACCTAGAGACGTCTAGCCCAAAATATGAGTAAATTAGGTATTATAAGATCTCCTAAGAATGTATTGCAATGACCATCAGTAAAAATGCAATGATTACCTACCATTGGTGGAATTCACTTATAACAACTCTTTACCAACTAGCTATCAAGATGGCCCCATTTGAGGCATTATATGGAAGTAGGTGTCAAACTCCTATCAGTTGGGATAAGCTAGAAGATAGGATTAGCCTCGGTCCTAAGATGTTCTTAAAAAATAAAAGAATAAGTTAAGTTGATCAGACAAAGGTTAGCAAAAGATAACAATTGACAGAAGAATTACGTAGATGTAAAGTGAATTTCAAGGCTGTTCTTAGTAGGAGAGAAAATGCTTTTAAATTTAAAACCATAGAAAAGCTATATAAAGTTTGGGAAATCTTATAAACTTGCTCCTAGATATGTGGGATCATTTGAATTCCTAGAAGTTATCAATATAGTTGCATACAAGATTGATCTACCTCCAACTTTCACTTGTTTACATAATGTGTTTCATGTTTCCTATTGTAAAAAGTATGTATCAAATTTTTACCGTATGATTGATTGGAACTCTTTGCAGGTGCAAAACCCAAGAGTGATCATGATAGAGCCTCTCAAAGTGCTCAAGGTATGTAAGCTTTTCTTATGTAACCGTGATGTTAAAGAGGAAAGACAATACCATTTCGAGAAAGACATACCATTCTATCTTTTTCTGTTTAATCTTCTAGTTCTTTGTTCATGCATTCGAAGGAAATCTTTCCAATCTCTCTATTTACTATGAATTTCTAGTAGAAGAAATAGGTTGCAGACTTGTCACTCTATATAATTCCTGTGAAGCATGCTTACAAAGTTACTGTCAAAATAATTTATGAGGGTATCTTACTTTCTTACTAGGTGATTGCATTAATTAAGTTTGAATAGGTTACACGAGTGCAAAGATACCATGTAAATAATGCATGTAGAGTGCAGTGAATAGCACCTCTAAAACAACATGTAGAGAAAGATTGTCTTACTAAACTCTATACATACCAAGGTTTATTCCATGCAATGAAAATCCATCAGGCTAGTGCACCGAAATCCGAAATATGTATTAAATGATAAGGAACTGTAAGTATTGCAACTATTTTACAACTAAAAGGAAAATAAAAGAGGCACGGTGATACCTAATGTTAAGATAAAGATTGTTCAATCCTTAAGTGGCGACTCTATACGTGAACATCATTCTTTTGGTGCAGGAGCACCCGGACGGACTGATGATCAAAACCACCCAAAAAAAATGTTTTTTGATTTTTCTTCTTCAAATTTTGTTGTTTTGATTTGTTTTGGCATCTCTGTGAAGTTGTTAGATCCCTCGGAGCATAAAATGAATTTGTCAGATGTTGTAGTTGTAGCTACCTTGGTTAACATGTATGCAACTACCCTAGTGGACATGATTGCAATGACTGCAGGTTATACAAGAAGAGGATTTGTTAATAAGATTTTAGAATCATTAAGAAAATGCAATTGCCGATGTAAAGTCAAGTTCCCTGCCAATATCCTCCCAGCCCGTGCCAAGATGGGAGCTTTGAAACAATGTTTGAACATCCATCAAAGCATAAACAAAGAGAGGATTTTTTTTCTTTTTGTCATATATTATATTGTAGTACTTTGGTTGTCAAAAAGACAAAGGCATGTGAGCTTTTCTCTGCCCCAAAATATATCCAATGAATTCCAGCTATGCACAAAATGGATTTGTTGAATTAGGCGTTATTAAATTTAAATCGAACCAGTTGGCAGGCGCAGACAAAAAATAATTAGCAACCCTTTTCAGCATCGTGTGGAAACAACCAGTTCTTGAAAGCCACGTATTTGATTGCAGACTTTAGAAACCTTTGATCAAATGCCTCTGTAGGCGTTATAACCAGCTCAGCTTATGGAAGCCCAAAGGCTTAGGATAACCATCGAATGACAGATAAAAATTAAAATTGCCATAGAAGACAAGAAGGCTGGTGAAATAGATTCAAGGAGAATACAAACAAATTAGTAAAGGAGAGAAAACTGAAACGTTAGAAATCAGGGAATTGGAAAGGTATATCGAAGAAGATTAATATTATGGATGACATATAAATGAGGCATGGGGCTAAGAAGGTTAGTGTGGGTCTGCATACAGTAGAGAAGCGGCTAGGTGAGTGCTGCCAAGAGGTGGGAAATGTGTATGAAAACCCTGTGGTAGAAATAATAAGAGTTACAGAGAAGTCCTTGTTATAGACAGTTGTTTGTGAGTTGAGAGGCCATTTGAAGACCATGATGTAAATTCATTGTTGCGGTTTGTTTCTTTGTTGCAACCATAATGTTAAATTGGAAGCAGAGAGTCTCTGCAGAGGTTTTGTGATTGGTTTTGTAGTTTGCGGGCAAGGGGTGTGTTTCTCTTCTTGCATCAAATTTTATGCATTTTAGCATCATGTTTGAAGCACTATAATCTGTCCGAGATGAAATACAGTGAGTACATGTCTTAAACCACTTGTAAACTTAATGCAATGGGTCAAGTGAAACCAATGAGAGAATATGAGTTTTAAGTCGAGTAGGGGTGGGTGGACAGATGACTACATGCATTAAATTCTTAATAAGTATAATCAAAACCTTTTTCCAATGTAGGTCAAAGTTCTGCTTGTGCTAGTCAGTTTGGCAAGACCAGATACATAACCTATTCAGTGGGTCATACAAAGTTTGCTGGGTGTATAGTTTTGTGGCTAACTAGAGTTGTGTAGGTGTCTAAACATTAGGCTCAGATGACAACTAGACCTTATCTTATTTCTGCACCCTTACGAAGGCTAAGGTCACTTCTAGAAGGAAGGTGTGCGGGGGACCGCTAGGTCTGTGGTTGGAAGAAAAACACCTTAATGATGCTCTCCCTCACATAGGATATGTTGAGACTTGAAAGTTTAGAACTGACAAGAAAAATTACTATAGACTCTAAACCCTATCTTATGATTCATATGTTGTGTTTACAAGTTAAACTTGGAAGATGTAAAGTGTTGGATTCATTTACTTTCATATTGTCTTTTTCAATTACTACAAAATGCTAATAATTTGTCTTTCTTTGAAGATAAATACAAAATTTTACATATGCAATTTTGGTTAGTTTCTCTTTCTAGAAAGTTGAATACAATTCTTTTACTTTTCATGTTATTAACAAGTTACTTTAAACTTCCTGTGCGTACCTAATCAAAGCTACTATCAAAATTAGTCAATATACATTTAATGTTATAAAATTTAGGCTATGGTTAATGGAAATAATTGATATATTTTCAACTTAATGACATAATATTTTCCTCCATGTAATTTAAATTTTATAGGATAGTGGTATTGTGAGTTTGTGATATGTCTAGATACTATTAGTTATAAGGTATTGAGTGATTTTTTCATTTGAGTGTAAAAAAATCATAAAACATTACTCCTACATTAAGGATCAAAACAAATTTCAAAAAATGATAATAAGTGATATGACCATTTCTTATTATCCACAACCAATTAGAACTACGAAACAACAAATTACCCCACATTGTTTCACTCCTTCTAATGAATATTATAATTCATCTTATGAGATTTGTTTACAATAATTATTTATTATTGATCATTATGGACGTTATTTGATATATAACAAAGGGAAGTCCTATTTGTAACACACGAACACATGAGAAAATTTATGTTATAGATTAAAACTCATTAGTAACTACCACACCTTTGGAACTTGATAAAGATTTAGCACAACAAAAAAATTTATAAGACATTGATCATTTTAACTAGCGGTCCTTAATTAGCAAATATTAGAAAGTGGTTTATTTTTATTACAATATAACCCATTATTATGTGGCATGTAGGTTAAAAGATGAATATTTTTCACTCATTTATAAGAAAAAATGTCTTACAACATATTAAATTATTGTCTTTGTAATGTTCAATGCTTGCGAATTATGAACTCATGTATGACTATGAACTTAACCATAAATTATTGAAAGTTGAAGCATAAAATGAACCTTAATGAAATAATTATTGATCTTGTTAAGAATATCATGAAGGATGGAATTGATGCTAATTGAGCTAAAAAATGATTGATCTCTATGTTACTAGTTTTAATTGAAGAACTAAATTGAGATATACTTTTCTTCTACTAGATAAAAAGATTGAACAATCTAAGAGAATTTTTTGTAGTGTAAAATATAATTATTTTATAAAGAGGTTTCTTGCAACAATAAATATAAATATTTGATAGCACTACTAGTTCTCAAACCAAATTCTCTAATATCCTCAAAGAGACCAGATATTTGATTTTCCTAACAAAACATAGGTTGATGATTAAACTAAATTCCTTGACAAGATCTTATGGTAGGCTAAGGTTATTCTTTAAATAGTTAAATGCAAAAAAATAAAATAGAATTTTCTTACACCTTGTTGAGGATTAGATTAATACGGATCTTTGCATTTTATATATTATAACTCCATATCAGTAAAAAAGTAAGAGTTAAAAGCTATTTTGTAGTTCAAAAGTCTTATTTTTAGCATGGTCCATCTCTTTTGGTGTCTATATTCAAAACTATGTATATTTTAGAGGAATAATTGTGATTTATTTAAACAAAGATGAATCAAAATAAATATTTCTTACAGGCCATATTCTTTTTGAATAATTTTAAGCTACTTTATATGCATCATTTGTACATTTAATACGATAATTTGATATAAGATTTCTTTTCTAATTCATTCATCCTTTAAAGATTCCACCAACTTAGGCTCTTAATAGTGTGACACTGACAACTACTCAAGATGGGACTGGTTTTTCTTTTATTTGCTTCACTAACTCGAATACTACCTCCATGATAATCTATAATAACATTAATTTTTTTCTCTTTTTCTTTTCTTTGAAAATTAGTTAATTATAATAGAATATTATTTTTTGTAAGTTTTAAGTTTAGTTTGGGAAGAGTAAGATAAAATAGTGAAAAATGGTGTACTTTAAAGTCACTATTGTTAGTGTGTTGTGTGGGGGCTAATAAAATAGTCTTTACTCTCATTTTTGAAAGGTTGGCTTTATGATTGCATTTTCCTTAGTTTTAATTAGGCCTTTTAGGTAATTATCATACTTATTCTAAATGAAGTCAAATGCGTATCAAATAGATTTTTCACCTTGGAGGGTGAATTATTTCTTTTTGAGAGGGACAAGATTGTGTAGATATTAAAAGTAGTATCCATGATTGTATGAGTATATTGTGAAGGAGAAGAAGCTAGGGGAATGCCAATGAAGTGAAATAAAGAGGAAGGGGTACCAATAGGAGTGACAACATGTGTGGTAGAGGCCATGTATGTGGTATCTATGGGATTAGAGGACGAATAATTGGAAAAAGTTGAAAGGTGAGGGGTGATGAATATGATAATTGGAAGACTCCATGAGAGCTCAAATACTATTTTGAGGAATACAAGGATCCTTTTAAAAATAATTTGAAGAATATATGTTCAATAAGTGACATACATTATAAGAATTAATACCTAAATTCTTAGGAAATTTATAATTAAGAAGGGAATCAATACTATTTTTTAATAAGGGAAAGATCTTTGTTAGGTGCATAGGTATCAAAATCACAATATTATTATTCTTTTTTCTCCCCCTTATGGTTTATAGTATGATCATTTTGACTATTTATATCATAAAGAACTTCATTTTAGTCTGAGTGGCTAACCATATTAGAGTTAATATGAAAACTCCTTTGTAAATGGATATTTCAATTATTATTATCTTATGACATAAAACAACCATGAAAAAAAAAGAAGAGATAGAGAGAAATTAAAATGAAATACTCTCATATCTATAAACTAAAAAATTAGAAAATAGAACTTTAAGAGCATGTAAGAGAAAAAGGGTTCACAAAAAAATAAATAGAAGCAATATTTAGTATCTATCCTAAATGTAGTAAGGGTTGGTGATAAATAAACAAATGTGCTCAAATAAATAAAAAATAAATAAAATGCTCACAAGGAAAAAAAAACAATATAGCACTTATCTAGGAAATTATGACAAAACTAAAATTCTAATTTGTTAGTAATAAAGAAATATTGATCATGATCATATCTTGAAACCATTGTATGCTTTTTTTTACAATTGTAGGTTACTTGATCATTAGATTTAATCCTAGAACTACTGATGTAATTTTATGCATGGATTTAATTTGTGTACATGGATCAAATCTCTACTAATTTTAACATTGTTTTTTTGAGTTTACCTCAATATTCTTAACCTATCTTATTTTTAAAATTGGTATGATACTCTATGGTTTGCACGTGATAACACTAATTACTCAACATGTTATACCATGTATGACTATTGAGTTAATGACTAGAAATTAATCTCTTTCAAATTGTTTACAAGGTTTTGAATGACATTCGAAAATATGGCCTATTCAAGGAGATTATTTTCTATCAATGCCCTTGTGCAAGTTAACAACTTACTTCCCACTTGATGATTTAACTGGTAAAGTGCCTATTCATTCTTGATCACAAAAACAAATTGTGTTTATTGACAATTTTTGAAAAACAATATGAGCTCAACTCTTTGAATCAAACTAACTCATCAATGGTAACTCACAAGTTGCCAACTCTTTTCTAAAAGATAACGACAAAGAAAAATTAACTTGTTAGCTCTTTAATTTATATTGGTAACTTATTTTAAAATGTCAGTGAAAAGAGTAAAATAGAACACATCAACCAATTTACAACTTCACAATTTGAAAACTAATCATCAATGATACTTCATAACCATTTTCAAAATATAGATGGAGTTTAAGAAATAGATTATTGGTTATGTATAAAGGCTAAATCTCATTGGTAATTTCGTGTGAGTTATCAACCTAGCTCCAAGCATTGGTGGCAAAGGAAAAATTGATCATATCGGCAAGCTCATGAAAGTTATAAACTTTGAAGTGGCTAATCACATGCTCCAAAATGCCGATATAATATGGTCGTGCAATGACCATCAACATATCCAGCTAAATTGGCAATCATGTTTATAAAAAGCTCTCAGAGGTTTTGAAACTATCGGCAAGTTACTATATTTTATTAAATAACCGATGAAGTTATGAATCAAGGTTTTTACGCCGACAATGGTATGTTGCCAAATTGGTCTAAGGTGTGAATCGAGTCACTAACTAAGCTAACAACATGGTGCATTAGTCATTTTGAAAGTTTAGTTTAGTATTTTGTGAAGATAGTTGATGTTGTCAATGTCTTCATGCAACTTCTGTATAGGTTGTAAACTGTCATTCACCGTCACATTCAACATGCATTGGCATGCTTCTGACCTTAGTTTTCTTAGGCTAATTTTAGTTTAGATGAGTAGTTTTTTATTTTTAGTTAAACTTATTCGTGCATATAATGCATGGTACACATGCTAAACTTTTACAGGTTTTTTTTAATGCTAGTGAACAGTTAACTAGTAAATAAAGATTGTCACTGGGTTTCGTAGAAGTCTTAGGTTTTTTTTTTTCTAGAACCTACCAGTTTGATATAAGTTGTGCCAGATTTTTTTTTGGTAAGCGACAATAAATAGAAAATCTCTATTCGAAATAGAGTATTCTGCCTCTCAAAACTGAGCAATCTACTGTTATCGAAATTCATAAGTCTTCATTTTTTCATTGTGTTGATTAAGATGGATTAGTAAGTGAATTGGTTTTTATTACTGTTGTTCTTGTTTATCTTTCTCTCCTATTCTTTTTCTGTCTGGTTAAAGAGATAGGGGTAATTTTCAGATTCTACAATTGGTATTAGAGTAGGTAATTTTGTTTTGGGTTGAAGATTTGTTCTTAGAATTTCACCAAAATTTATCATGTTGAATTCTAACCACATGTCCATTCCAAAATTTGATGGAAATGAGTATAATTGTTGGTGCAAAAAATTAATTTTTTTTGATAGCAAAAGATTGTTGAATCAGGTCACCAAGAGCTAGCTAATTGAGGAAGAAGAGGAGGAAGAAGAATGCTCAAGAAGGAGATGAGGAAGAAGAATGCTTAAGCTTTGTTTCACATTCAAATAGTTCTTGATAAGAGCTTATTTTCAGGATTTTCAGTTGCAATGACAACCAATGATGCATTGAGCTTATTTTATGTGGGAGATTGTTGAATTAGGTCACCAAGAGCTAGCTAATTGAGGAAGAAGAGGAGGAAGAAGAATGCTCAAGAAGGAGATGAGGAAGAAGAATGCTTAAGCTTTGTTTCACATTCAAATAGTTCTTGATAAGAGCTTATTTTCAGGATTTTCAGTTGCAATGACAACCAATGATGCATTGAAGATTCTACAAGAAGCTTACCAAGGTAGTGCTCAAGTAAAATTTGTCAAGATACAAACATTAAAGAGAGAATTCAAGAATTTGAGGATGCAAGAGGCTGAAAGTGTAAGTGACTATTGTGTCAAAGTTAAAGATGTGGTCAATAAAATTGCTACACTTGGGGAAACTATGAGCAATGAAATTTTGATAAAAAAGGTGTTGAGAACTTTGACACCAAGATGGAATCGTGTTGCCATAATTATGGAAGAAAGAAAGGATTTAACAACCCTTCAATTCAATCAACTGGTTGGATCTCTGATGTCTCATGAAGAAAGATTCTTTTGGGGAAATTCTTAAGAAAGCTTTTTCCTCCAAATTACAAATCACAATGAATGAAGATGCTAGTAGTAGTAGTAAAATCAATCAAGGTCAATGTAAAGGTAAAAAATGAGAATAATTCAAGAGGAAATAGAGTTAGAGGTAGCTCAAGAGGAAGAGGTGGTTTCAGAGGAAGATGTGGAGGTAGATTTGATAAGAAAAATGTTCAATGTTACCATCGTAATAGGTATGAGCACTTTGAAAAAGATTACAAATTAAAAGAAGGTAAAAGTGTTAATTTTGCTCAAGAAGGTGATGAGAACCCTCTAGATCATTTATTTTATCTTATGCTAAAGGTGAAAATAATAGTAAAGATGTCATATGAGATCTAGATGAACCTTTCAAACATAGAGGAAGATCAAATCTATTCCATTATGATGTCTCCAATTATTGGGACATTTGTCACTATCCATTGGGTTGGCCACCTTGATATTTGTAGTGACAAATCTATTTATCAACAATGGTCAAGCATTTCAATTACTTGTAATGCCAAATTTTCTATACTTAACAAAATTAAACCAAGTATATCTTTACCAAGTTCTCTTAATCAAGACATTTAGTCTATTAAAAAATATTTTGTTTGATTCTATGTTTGGCCACATGAGTACCTATGCATATATTCCACTACCTTAACTTCCTATCAGCTTTCACAACTTGAATATTATCTTCTTATCCTCTCAGAACAAAACTTGCTCTAGCTTCACTTGGGTTCCGCAGTTAGCTCCAACAAAATTTTCTTTGATACAAAAGTAGGTGATCAATCGACTAACGTACTATACATTAGTGCATCTCCCTTATGCCACTCTAATAATATCAAGAATAAAACTTGATATTAATACCTTGCAATATATATTCAACATGGCTAAACACATCTCCTAGGATGAAAGACAAATGAATATTTATTTTACATTAATAAAATAATCATTGTCATAAAAATGTGTACAAAACCTATTCTTAACAGTATCAAGATAGTTTCCCAATGGTTGCAATAGAACCCTAGATTTATTTTGTATTTTTTGACTACTTACCATGTCATTGAAGGAGTTTCAATTATATGATACTTTTATGGAAATCAAGAATAATGGGAAGAATACATGAATAGAGATGGTGTTGCCTTTGTCACTTGTTATATTGGGTACTAGAAGATTGAGACATTAGATGAAGTAGGTATGGTTGAATGCATTTATTTCATATTCTTAATTGGAGGATCCACTTCAATAGAGCTTATTAATGATAATTATTCATTAAGTCTCCACATTATGAATATTTTCCTTCATACTTTTAGTTTGATATTTAATCTCTAAGAATGATCTCTTATACTTTGAAAATAATTAGGTTTCTCCTTTCCATAAGCTCAATTCTCTTCCATATATCCTTTTGAAGATCCTTTTCCACTTTATCCTCAAAATTCATAATAAGTTATTCCTTTTAAAATTATTAGTTCTCATATATAGACCTACTAAACTCGTTTCTCATAATAATAATAATATTTTTGGTCACAATACCTAAACCATTCTCATCATAGGTTAAGAGTACTAGTATCATATTAATTTTCTCATAGATCTTCCTACTTGATATAGTGAAATCTAAGACATGGATTTGGGAAGGTAGAATACCATTTCTATTTTTCTTTTAAAAATGAGTATAATTTATATCATATATCTATCACTTTTCTTATGAAATTGATATCCTTTCATGGACCCATCTTGGTAGTTGTGAGGAGTGGTCTAGGCACCATAGATCTTGATTATAGTATATTTGTTGAAGTACAATCAAACCCCTAGTAATTTCTAATTTTAATATTTATCTTAAAATCATGGGGGTTTAAAAATTCATAACACAACCATGTTGTCTAAGATTGCCTAGTTTCTTCAATATAGGAGTAGTAAATTAATCCTCAAAAACATAATAATAGGATTGAGGGTTGTTCCTTGTTGAATGGATAGTCCATAATTTGGTTGTATTTAATCATGGGGGATTCACTTAGTGAACTTGGGTTATAGCACGTGCATTCATGGCATACTAAATAATCCCCCTATTTTAAAAAAATATTGCCCTAAACTCCTTTTTTATCACCCCCTCCTAATATACAACTTGAATTAAAAGTCCCCTATTTTAACCAGATACTGTATTTTTTCGTAGTCTGAATTAAAAATCCCCCTATTTTCACTAATAGGTAATATATTGTACCCTCATTTTTGGGATATTAAACCCCCCAATATGAATCCACTTGATATTATATTGCCTAGCTAGTGACACCCTCGTGTATTTAATGTACCCTAAGGAAAATCAATTGATACCAAATAATCCTCCAAAGAATCTTCTCAGTCACCAAACAAACATAAAAATATATGTGGTAGAGTAGGAATACCATTTAAAATATTTATTTCAATCCTATATTATGAGTTCACAAATTCTTCTTACATTTGCCTTGCCAAAAAACAATCGTAGTTAAATATTTTGGATGGATGAATATATAAGCATATATCCATTTTACATCCTTTGTTGAACATCAACTTCAGGACTGAACAAATACTTAAGTACATGTCATTGAAATATACTATACATTTCTTCATGTATAGAGGTTCAATTTCATCATTAGAGGTTGTAACTAGCTCATGGTTCTCCATCTTCATCCTATCATGTGTTAGCGAATTGGATTAATAACTATATCTATCTTTATTGTATTTAGTGGCCAAGTATAACAATTTAAATTGTTCCCTAGCACTTGGGTTTACAACAAAAGTTTTAAATAATAAATCCATATCTACCATGAAAAGCTTAATTACCTTATACATTCTTTAGCTCATGAGTTTGGGTTCATAAATATTTGTATTTAATTTTAAATAATTTATGGATTACAAAACAATTTGGCATAATAACCTTCCTCAAATGGCATCTCCAAACATTTCATAGAGGAGTATCTCCAAATAATTTCTTAAAAAATATTTTGAACAATTCCTAACTAGTCCCAACGGTCAATGGATCTCTAACATTTTCTTTGATAGATCCCCTAGTTGGTTCATTGATGCACCATTCCTAGTTGACTTCTTGAATTTATTTTCTACCGATGGAAGTGTTTTGGATAGGTAATTTAATAAAAATGTTAATTAAGGATCAATTAGGATTACTTAATCTTTAAAATTATAAAAAATAAATTAAGGTTAAAAATAAACTATTAATACATGGTCTAAACCTAGTGGACACAAGCAAATTACAAAGCATGATATGACAAATAATAAGAGACATAAAATAGAAACCCCAACCAACTAAGAAAATAACAAAAAATGAATAAACTATACGCACATTTTAGTTATGCAATTACTTAGTATATGGACATTGAAATTAGGTATTTGAAATTTACAAATGCATGAAATAATCTTGACAAGAACTAAAATGTAAATTTTAACTTTAATAATTTCACCCTTCTTAGTGATAACATTAAAGAGCCCCCCCTTGAAAATAGGTATTAAATATTGACAAATCTTTCAATTTTTTGAAAAAAACATTAATTTTTATTAGCAAATTTTTTCTTTTTCTTTTAAAACAATATTAGTTTTATGAACAGGTTTTTTAAATCACTAGTGAATATTTCATTTAAAATAATGAAAATCCCATGAAAAGTACAAGGGCTTGAGGGTGACGGTAATTGACTAGTTTAAGCGTTAAGATGTAGTGCTTGTGTCTATAATTCCTTAATTCTTTAATATTTTTAATCAAACATTAAATATTTTAAAATAGTCCTAAGTTATTTTTCATTACCCTTGATTTATATATAATCTCATGTTTGTGTTCTATTTTGGAACCCATTGTCATTGGAGCTTTCCATTTTCACACAAAAAATTGAGTCCCCATTGTTATATTCTAAATCTTCAATGACCCAATAAAATTTTGGGCTCAATGGGTATTAGAGTTCCATTGGTACTAGTGGAATACAACCCTAGTCATAAGATTATTAGTTAAATCAATAGTGGTAATTAAAAATTAATGATAAGGTCTTAAAGTAACGTATAACTATATAATATTATCAGCAAATTAATTTCATTTTCTACTATTACATATAAAATTTAGGCAAATATAATCTAATTAGACAACTTTTTTAGTTTAAAATTTAAGTAAAATAAATGATCTGGTGACTTAATTAGGACTCAAATAAAATTTTGTAAAAATGTGGCAATTCATGTTGTCTTATAGATTGTATTATTAGTTATTTTTTGAATCCCCAATTTTAACTATCAAATGAATATAGACACTAAAAATATTACTAACCCCCCCATAACTCATCTCTTAAAAAATTCTTTACATTGACGCTTTTGTTGATACTGTAATTTGTTGTAAATGATTAAAAATTAAGACACATGTAAGTTGTTGTAAATAATTAAAAATTAAGACATAAATAAAACATAATGCATAATTTATATATTATATAGAACTGCATTATATATTATATAGAACTTTGATTGATGAATCAATACATATACATAGTTTTTTTATAAAGTTATATTAATTAAATGTTTTCAATGCAAGTTAATAAACCAATTAATTTTTGTTCTTGAGGTCACTCAAAAATTTGAAGCAAGTTATAGTGAGTACAACGATGTAGGATTCTATCACTCTACCATTTTAAAGAAAGCTTTTCATTGTTATGAAACACTAACATGTAGCCTAAAGTTTAAGCAAGGAAAAGAGGATAGCTTTAATTTTCTTCGATGCAAAAGGTCCACAAAGATATGGTAGACCAATCAAGAGCATTTTAGAACAATTATACTATAATGGAGATATTATATTAGGTGCTAGGCCATAAGCAAGTCAACCCTGAGAGCCCACTTATTTGTATAGACAAATTTATAGGGGCAGTGTCCTAAAGATTTCCAATGTGTAAAGAATATAACGTCACTACAGATGAGAGAGAAGTTGCCAATCCATCCTCATGTATACATGAGGATGGATTGGCAACTTCTCTCTCATCTGTAGTGACGTTATATTCTTTACACATTGGAAATCTTTAGGACACTGCCCCTATAAATTTGTCTATACAAATAAGTGGGCTCTCAGGGTTGACTTGCTTATGGCCTAGCACCTAATATAATATCTCCATTATAGTATAATTGTTCTAAAATGCTCTTGATTGGTCTACCATATCTTTGTGGACCAATCAAGAGCATTTTAGAACAATTATACTGTAATGGAGATATTATATTAGGTGCTAGGCCATAAGCAAGTCAACCCTGAGAGCCCACTTATTTGTATAGACAACTTTATAGGGGCAGTGTCCTAAAGATTTCCAATGTGTAAAGAATATAACGTCACTACAGATGACAGCGAAATTGCCAATCCATCCTCATGTTACTATAATGGAGATATTATATTAGGTGCTAGGCCATAAGCAAGTCAACCCTGAGAGCCCACTTATTTGTATAGACCACTTTATAGGGGCAGTGTCCTAAAGATTTCCAATGTGTAAAGAATATAACGTCACTACAGATGACAGCGAAATTGCCAATCCATCCTCATGTTACTATAATGGAGATATTATATTAGGTGCTAGGCCATAAGCAAGTCAACCCTGAGAGCCCACTTATTTGTATAGACAACTTTATAGGGGCAGTGTCCTAAAGATTTCCAATGTGTAAAGAATATAACGTCACTACAGATGACAACGAAATTGCCAATCCATCCTCATGTTGTAACATGAGGATGGATTGGCAATTTCGCTGTCATCTGTAGTGACGTTATATTCTTTACACATTGGAAATCTTTAGGACACTGCCCCTATAAAGTTGTCTATACAAATAAGTGGGCTCTCAGGGTTGACTTGCTTATGGCCTAGCACCTAATATAATATCTCCATTATAGTATAATTGTTCTAAAATGCTCTTGATTGGTCCACAAAGATATGGTAGACCAATCAAGAGCATTTTAGAACAATTATACTATAATGGAGATATTATATTAGGTGCTAGGCCATAAGCAAGTCAACCCTGACAGCCCGAATATAACTGTATAGACAACTTTATAGGGGCAGTGTCCTAAAGATTTCCAATGTGTAAAGAATCTAACGTCACTACAGATGACAGAGAAGTTGCCAATCCATCCTCATGTTGCTCACAAATATTGTTGATGTAAATACAATTTGGCCATATGACACAACATGCACTAAAAACTAAAAGCTAACTATTAATCTTTTGAAGACAAAGAATGATCAAAGGAGTAAATCTTTACTAAAAAATCATCCATCATAAATTTGGAGTTCGAGTTCATCAAATCTTTTATAATTTCATGTGATTTAATTCATGAGGTAGGAGAGTGTAAGGACATCTCTTTAGAGTCTAATTTCTGGAATGTTGAAAAAAAGGTTCATAATTTATCTTTCATTTTTTTAATGGATATATTATCCTTCTTTAGCTTTTGAGGTAGGGATAGGATGATCACTTCATTCTTTTGGTGTTGAGGTAATCTAACGAATCAATGTTAAGGAGGATAGGATATTTGTTAAGGAAAAAGTTCTTGAGTATTGAGGTTTACTAATATCTTTTTGAGAATCATTAGAGTAATGCAGAAATGTTGGTTATGTAACAAATTTTTAGCTTTATTAATTGTGTGTGATTAAGAAGAATACGTAGGATCTTTCACTTTAATGTTAGGTTGATGTAATTAAGGACTTTTTATATTAGTTTTAGTATCTACATCATTGTTAGTTCCACTAGATTTAGGATGAAAGCTTTTTTGATCCCATTTTAATCATTTTTAAGGTTTCCTACATTAGTCCATTGGTCTTTTGCATTTTCTTTCCTTAGCAGTTAACTTAACGACTTGTTTGGATGCATATGTAGCTAAAGAGTAGTCTTTAATTTTTTGGTTTGATGTTTGGACCCAAAATCAAATATTGGGTAAGTTGATGTATAAAAACATGTGCATTTTAATATCGCCTATTTGCATGCTAAAGATTTCTTATAAAACTTTGGAGAAATCAATCTCCAATGAAACTCTTAATCAAAAATATGTTGAATAAAACTTTTCAATTTAAATACATAGTACCCTCCCAAAGGAAGAATAAATGTATTGAGCGAAGAGCTAGTAGCTAATGGTACCCTAAGAAATTCAAGTTAGTAAACACTTTAAGAGCTTGTATTGATCTAGGGAGCAAAAAGAAAGAAAACAAATATGCACATAAATGGGCCCATGATAGAAAATTAGATCCAAATGGATAGCTTTTGCAAAACAAAAAAGTGAAATAACCTTTGGTTACATTCTATATGATACCCAATTTAATCCCATTCAATCTAGTGTTTTAAACCATGAAGCATGCTTTTAGATTACATGTGACTAATAAAATAACAAGCTTTGAAATAGAACATCAAAATAACAAATTTCAACCATGAAGCATGCTTTTGGATTACATGTGACTAATAAAATAACAACTTTTGAAATAGAACATCAAAATAACAAAATCTAGTGGATAAATAGAATCCATGCTTCATGGAAAGCTTTGGATACAAACATGTGAGTTTTTTTTGGTGGTTGCTTTACTTGCTCAAATTCATAATACTTGGTATTAATAGTTGAAGTGAAAGACTTTAGAACCATTAAAAAGAACAATTACTCAAGGGAAGGAAATCCTAAAATTTATCATAGTAAATGTAAGGAAGATTAAAGATTCTCCTACAATATTGTAAAATATTGTAAAAGGTAAAACAAAAGACATAAGCATAAAACTAAAACCAACTACTCTTGTTCTCTCTTCTTCACAAAACAAGGGATATAATTATGAAAACCAAAACTAACCTCTCTTTCTCTCATTTTTATACTTCTCTAAGTTCATTCATTCTTATAGTTTTTTTGAAGCTCGTTCAAATGATCTTTCTAAAGGATCAATATCAAGTTATTGAATATCATTATTCTTACCATCACCTATATGAGTAAAAATTCTAATAAGATGATTCTTTTAACATTCCAATTAGCTAATTCACGTGTCCTAATTACATGACACAAACCTCATTTTTATCAATTATTATTAAACCATGTTCAATTCAATAGTCAAAGATACAAATTTGACTACAAAAATAAAACTCTATATAACTTTTTTTATAAAAAACATAAACAATAATTTGATGTAAAACGTTATACAAAATGGAAGATAACCATTGAAAAGACAAAGCAAAAACAAAACAAAGTGCAGGCTTGTAAATCACCACTGGTCACCCAAAGACAAGCAAGAGACTTAAAAAAAAAGACAATAAAGAATGTGTTTGATGGAACCGCTGAAATCACAGACACTAACCCCATGTCCCCATGCCACTGCTTAAGTGCAATTTCTGCTTAAAATTAAGAGGTCAGAGTGTTCCTATGCAAATTTTTAATTAAAAGGAAAGGATAAATTGGAATCTTTTCCTATTTAAGTGGAGCAGCAGCTGCTTAAAACTTAAAAATAAGCTTTGAAAAAAAGGGGGGGCTGGAAATAAGCAGCAAGTGCTTATTGAGAAGATTGACATGTGGCTCTCCAAAACAATTTCCCTCTTTTTATTTGTTTCCAATTTTTTCTCCACAATTTATGTGACCAATTAGAATTAAATATTTCTTTTAATAATGCAATTTAAGATGACTGCTTATTTTATAAGCAGCAAAATTTTATATTCATCGGGCCACCAGCTCCACAAATTAATGCTAAAAAAATTGAGCAACGGCTGCTAGCCAAAATAAGCTAAGCAGCTGCATAAAGACCTGCCCTAAGCTTATATTTGTAAACTTAAAACTCACAGTTGACTGTTTAAGACTTAGCCATGTTTGACCTGTAAGTATAAAATCTTATATTTTTAGAAGTGACGTTCTACAATGCAAAATCTGCCTTGTTCTGTAACCACAGACAGCCATAATCGTATCCATGTGTATATTTTTAACCACAGACAGCCATAATCGTATCCATGTGTAAATTTTTTATCACAGACAGCCATAATCGCATCCATGTGTATATTTTTAAGCGCGGGACATGTCAGTTCTGTGGCATTTTAAAAAATCTATTATCTATGTTGTGTAATAATTCTCTTGCCATTCAAACTTATCGTTTCAGATAAAGTGGATTGAAATTAATTAAAAAACACATTCTTTATCTTTTCCATTTGAAACCTGCACGTGTTTCTTTCCTAGAATGATGTAATTCATATTACAGTAAAGTGATCATTAGTCTACCCATATGAATACCTGGTTTTCTTTCGTTTTAAAAGGACCTGTCTATGCGTTCTCATGGCATAACACATTCCTTTGTTTTGGATCTGACTCTCTAATAATGAATCCTAGGAAGGGATGGAGAGCCTGTGTGGTGGTGTGTATATGGTGGGTCTTTCTTGTAGTGGCTCAGGAAGAAATAGAAGTACTGAGTAGAAGTGGGTTTCCTACTGGATTTATATTCGGTACAGCCTCTGCTGCATACCAGTATGAAGGAGCTGTTCGGGAGGGAGGAAGAGGCCAAAGCATTTGGGATACTTTCTCCCATATCCCAGGTTAACTTTTACTTTCCTATCCAGCTGCATCTCCCATATGTTTAATAGCTCAGTACAGAAAGCACCGGTCTTACCATATGATCAAAGATATGAAATTTTTATTATTAGGATGGAGAAAGTACGATGATGAATCATGGAGTGTGATCTAAAATGTTAAACATTTAGAATCACATTCCATGATTCATCATCAGAATGAAAAAAATAGATAATATGAAATGAGAAATGATAATAGATCATAAATTATGATCCAAAAATATAAATACAAAAATTTAAAACTGTCAAATCTAAAAATATTTAGATATGTACCATATAATTCATAAAGATTAATGGTCTCTTGAAATCGGTGCTAATAAAATTGTTTAGGAAAAATTGCTGATGGGAGCAATGGAGATGTTGGCGTGGATGAATACGACCGCTATAAGGTGTGCTACTTACAACACTTGATTTATATCATATATTTCTTAGACCCATGAAAGAGGATGAATCTATTTTTTCTAAAATATTGTTTTTGAAAACAGTTATGTATGTTTTGAATCAATGTTTTTAATCATACTAAGTCTATCATCACATTTAGTGATGCATTATTAAGAAATAATGATAAATCATTGAATGATTAAAAAAACAACTAATAATATATATATATATTGATGATCAAAAACATCAATACAAAAATACACATTGGTCATCAAAAATATCCATCAAAAATATCAATATACACATTTGATTCTGGAAGAAATCAATTGAATACTACAAAACTGTGGAAAACTAATGCCAGCCACTTTTCTTTATTTCTTGACATCTGAATGCATTTACTGTTTACATCTTGCACTAATTTAAACATGGAGAGTGTAATTTGCAGGAAGATGTGAAACTGATGAAGAAAATGGGCATGGATGCATATAGGTTTTCCATTTCCTGGTCACGGATATTACCATGCGAGTCACATTGTTTTTCCTATACAAAAAAATAAAAATAAAAACTAAGTATTCAGCAGTGCCTCTTTTAAATGATTTATTTTGAGAAACAGATGGCTCTGTCAAAGGTGGAATTAACAAAGTTGGAGTGGCCTACTACAACAACCTCATCAATGAACTCTTAAAATATGGTGAACTGTACATAGTGTACATAGTTTTCTATTATGGATATAGATATTGCTGTGATATTGTTCAAACTCTAACCAATTCATGTTCATAGATATTAAGCCTTTTGTGACACTGTTTCATTGGGACCTTCCACAAGCTCTGGAGGATAAATATGGAGGCTTTCTCAGCAAGAATATTGTGTAAAAACTCTTCCATACTACCAAATCCTTTCTGCATCTATGCCCATATAGTAGATTTAATCGATTACCCATTTTTTATGCATATAAGAAGACATGTTTTCTGATATCTCCAGGAAAGATTTTAAAGCTTACAGTGAAGTGTGCTTTCAAGAGTTTGGCGATCAAGTGAAGCACTGGATTACATTAAACGAACCTTACGCCTACTCTGCCTTTGGATATGACACTGCCACGTTGGCACCCGGCCGCCATTCCTCTACCAATGGAAATTCAAGCACAGGAAATTCCGCAGTAGAGCCATATATTGTGGCGCATAATATTCTCCTTTCTCATGCAGCTGTTGTGCGTGTATACAAGAGCAAATACCAGGTAACACAAATATTTCCCCGAAACTTTTCTGATCAACATACAATTGTTAGTTTGCTAATCTGCGATCATTAGATGTAGGCAGTGCAGAAGGGATTGATTGGTATTACATTGGTGAGCCACTGGATGCTTCCCTACTCAAAATCAACCTCTGATCAGAAAGCCACCCAAAGGGCCATAGATTTTATGTTTGGTTGGTACGCAAGTGCAGATTTTGGAAATACTCTACTAATGTTCAGTTATTACAGCATATCATTTCCATATTCAATTGTATAAGATTTATTTTGTGTCAATTCACCATCAGAATAATAGAGAGTTGGAAAAGAAAATGGTAGTTTCAGATCAAGACAAATTAAAAAAAGAGGGAGGTGGGTAGAAAGTCGCATACATTCAAGGCATTAGTTTGTCTTGTCTTGATCTAAAACCAACTATTTTTTTCCTCTAATTTTCTATTGTTCTATGATGGATGAAAAATGATTAGTTTCAGACCAGACATGAAAAAGAGAGGAAGGAAGGATGAAAATTTGCACAGGATTTGAGGCATGTGCTTATCTTGTCTTGGTCTGTAACTAACCATTTTTCTCCTCTAACTCTCTATTTTCTTTAGACTGTGATCCAAAAAGAACTAGAGAAGAAAGATGACTAGTTTCAGACTAAAACAATACAAGCTGGTGCCTCAAACCATTGTGCAACTTTCCATCCCTCCACCCGCTTTATTTAACTTGTCTTGATCTGCAATTAACCACTTTTCTCTTCCAACTGAATTATGAAATATGATGGGAAACATTGAAATAATTGGTTTTTAGATAATTGAATCCAAAACTG
The DNA here is from genome assembly GCF_030272615.1 of Cryptomeria japonica. NCBI lineage: Eukaryota > Viridiplantae > Streptophyta > Pinopsida > Cupressales > Cupressaceae > Cryptomeria > Cryptomeria japonica. Next base: position 318,992,320 of record NC_081411.1, read on the forward strand.
ATATATAATTATTATTATAGACTTAAAAAATTTGATATTTTTAATCTCCATTCGTATGAAATTTGACTGGTAGTACAAAATTATAGGTTTATGGATCCAATTACAGAAGGGAGATACCCAACAACAATGAGAAATCTTGTTGGTACGCGTTTACCTAAATTTACTGCCCATGAATCTTCTATGGTGAAAGGTTCGTTCGATTTTGTGGGCTTAAATTACTATACAAGCATGTATGCTGCTGATGTTTTAATGCCACCCAATGCCATTAACACAAGCTATACATTGGACTCTCGAGCAAATCTGACAGGTATAAATCTTGAAAATCTTTAGCATATGAACTGATTTTGTCTCATCATGTTTGAGAAAAATTGAGCATAACTTCACATTGGTTGGTGTTAAAATGTTGTCAGCTAAGAGAAATGGCATTCTCATCGGACCAGTGGTAAGACTGACAAAACTTTTTAAGAATTATTAAATAAGATTATAAAGTGCTTTAGTGGTAGGACTGACAAAACTTATGAACTATTAAATAAGCAAGATTATGAAGTGTTCTGTTTGTACATTTAATTTTTAATATGAAATAACAGGCAGGATCGAGCTGGCTTCACGTGTATCCTCGAGGAATAGGAGAGCTGTTGAAGTACATAAAACACAGATATGCAAATCCACCGATTTTTATCACAGAAAATGGTAAAACCTTCTTATGATTGGATATTTACAGAATTTTCATTTGATATAGTTCCCATAAAATTTGGCTATCCATATGGAATGGTGCATAGAGACTGCAATAAAAGCATGTATTTACCAACACAATTGCTGTTATTAGTATTTGGAAAAAAAATCCGTTGATATAGTGAAATTTTGTTGGTAGGCTTTTTCTAATTTGTTTGGTTTTTGATAATTATAAAGGAATTGATGAAAAAAATGATGATACTATATCATTGGCTCAAGCTCTTAATGATACTTGGCGAATCAATTATCATTCTAAGTATTTATCATTTATTCAACAAGCAATAAGGTAAATCTTAACAATTTTTAATATTTTATTTGTTTATTTATTTTAGTATCATATACTAAAACATTATTATCGTTTGAATAGTAGGGGTGGATCAAACATACAAGGTTATTTTGCATGGTCTTTATTAGACAACTTTGAGTGGTCAAATGGCTATATAGTTAGATTTGGTCTACATTATGTAGACTATAAAAAAAAATTAAATCGGTATCCAAAAGCATCAGCATATTGGTTTCGCAAATTCTTGGAATAAAAAGACGACAATACTTATATTTTGTTGATCAGCAAAAGCATAACTTTCTAGGATGATGGGTCAACCTCATGTAATGCCCTATCAATTTTGGCTGTGAGATGTTTTGATCTCTACTTTGTTTTTCAACTATGTATTAGGGGATATATAGGTCATGCTTATGCTTACTGGTCTCAATTCTTTATGGTGTGTTTGGATCACCTACATATTCGATATGATATTCATCAACATGTTGGTTGATGGTGTCTTGGTTTCATAGTGATGCATTTATGTTAGTGTGCCAATTTCTTTGTGAAGATCTTATGCGTTTCATTAAGATTGTATTCCTAAAAAAGCCTTGTATCACACTATCTTGTTATCATAGTGATTTATTTCATTGTTATCAATATAAGTATCATGATTATATGTTTTATATTATGTTGAATCCCATTGGATGATTTTAATATGCTTCAATTGCTATATATTGAACAAGTATGCTTGATGTGTGCATTGAGTGGATATTATAAGTATATGGTTATTTTTCACGTAGTATATAGGTTTGATTTATTCATGCCAATAGTGGTTATAATAGAGATGTTAGTTTTGGATTGCATCCATGGTAGCAATTATTGTACTCAAATTTGAGTGTGAGATGGTTCTTCTTTTATTTACTATTTTGGATCTAAACCAATGGTGATTCAGGTATTTGTGCATTGTAGAAAACCAGTAAATGTGCATTTAATATCATCATTGTTTACTTTTTGTTTGCATGAAATTATATTTTAAAAATTAAACCTTGAATCTAAATTGTTCCTAATCCATTAGGATTTGAAAAAAATGAAAAAATAATAATAAAAAATTACAATTTATTATGCATTAAAAATGATAATGGGTTTTTATAGTCAATTAAACTTTCTCTTTGAAATTATTTCATTAACTCAATGAATGTGAATTGTATGTATTTGTGTGAACTTACATGTTACTTGCATGTGGATGTATGTGAGTTGCATGTGCTTGCATGTTTGTTGCATGTACTTGCTTGAAATTACATGTTGCTTGCTTGTGCATGTATATGAATTGAAAGTACTTGTACAAACATGCATGTTAATTAAATGTATTGCATGTGAAAGATTCATGGTATTTCTTCTTTTAATATTTCTTAACCTGGTGAGCTTGAGGGAATCTATTTTGAAGAATTAGTTGTTCATTAATCCTTATTTGAGTAAAAGTATTGTAGTTGATCTTGTATTTGGGCTACAACAATCATTTGAAGGATGTAGAAGTTAGACTTTTATGGGGTTTACCATATGCTTTCATTTCATATGATATTTATTTGGAGCTTCTATTTGATAGTGTATAATAACCTTGATGTTTGGTGGTATTGTTATATTCCATGGTTGTATGCAACAGGGTTTCATATTGGGTGTTTGTTTTTGGCTCCCTAGCAATATGGAGAAACATGTATTTTTATGAATATAGTGTGATGTTCTTATATTGGGTGCTTGGATTAAGTTCCTAGCATGCTGGAAGACATTGCTTCATTAGCCTCAAACACATGTAGGCTATGAAGTTGATCATTGGATGATTTGAATTATTTTGGAATAGCCTAACTCCTTTATATGCATGTACATGATGGTGGTTGTGGAGTTTTCCTATAAATGGGCCTAGAGTTTTTGGACCTCTTCTTCATTTCGGAGTATTGTGCTTGCATGTCTCAACTTTATGTTTTTTTGGATTAGATGGCTTTGTAGACTTTCTATTTGAAATCTATGGTTATGTTTATCTATGTTATTCATTTTTTCTTGTTTAACTATTCTACTGTTTCATAGACTTGTGGGTCTCTTAGGTGACAAATGGTTATGAATTTTCATGTATTTTCGTGAACACAATGTTTTTGTTTTTTTTACATGGTTAATAAAAAAATATGGTATTTTGTAGATCTACAAATGAATTATTTTTTAGATTATGATTCTCTTAGAATGTTTCTAGAATTAAGATAGTTATAATTTTGCATGTATGTTTCATGCATTGTGAGATGAGGTTTGTATATTTCTTAGTGTGAAGATGTTGTTGTGTAGTTAGTCACTCAACATTTCTATAGTGTTTTCTCAACAATTTCCTGAACTATGGAGCTCAATTGTGAGTTTGTTTGGCAAATTGGGTCTATTGGTGATCTAGTGTATGAGTCCTTAAATCTACATGTTATCTTCTTTGATATCTTAGTTTGTAATGTTACTAATGTGATTATGAGTTTGCATATTTCATTGTTTAGATTTATGAGTTATACATTTCTATGGATTGATCACCAATTTGATTGTAGTTAGATGAATTAGATACTGATTGCTTATATCCATGAGATTGATCTAGTGTTAATGTAGAATTTGTTAGTTGGCCTTGTCTATGGTCATTTGCGCATTGGTATGTTGCATTGAGATGAGAGGATGGATGTGATTGAGCACTTGGATAGTTAGTTATGGGGATAAGTTATAACATGTTATTTATCATGATGCCTAGAGTGCTTTCTATCATAGTTCAATGGGAGCTTTGGTAGTGATTGTGGATTCATCACTTGATGATGGATGATCTTCTATAGTGGTTGCTATTTTTATGGATGATCTCTTGGATCCTATTGTTCTAGTGGAAGTTATTTGATGTTTTCATTATCATTGTTAGGGGATGGTTATATTAATGCTATTAGAGAGGTTGGCATCTAGGGTAGATATGGAGGACTCTCGGAGTCTTTGGTTAATGTGTTAGGAATTTTCACCTTATTTCTTTTAATAGGCGATCCTTGATGTCTAGAGGATGGTTTGGTGCTATGCCATGATGAATACTTGATTACACATTAGAGTATTGACATCATACTATTACATCATGATTCCATGATTAGGTTCTTGCTTTCATGGTTGAAACTTTCATAGTGGTCTAATTAGTTCTCATATTATTGAGTACATTAGTCATGAGATTCATTCAATTCTAGTGATACATTTGAATTTTAGCATGGATTGATTTATTTTTGGTTTTTACGGATACTTGGAGACTTATTTGAGGCATTTGTTGAGATAGTTACTCATTGAAGGTAATTCAATGATAGACCTATGAGTACATTATTCATAAAGGAAGTATATAAGAATTAGTTTATCTTGCAAGAGAAATATCATTTTTCACTTTTGTTCTACTTGGTAGATAATCATCTAAAGGTATAACCCATTTTATTTTTAGATTCATTATGTTTTATGCTTTCTTTTCTCTTGGAGAGGATATTGAGCTATAGTTTTTTGTTCTAGGGTTCATTTGAGTGCTCAACATGTCTATCTCCTTGCATATATATTTTCATTCATGAGAAGTTATAGAGACATTATTGGGATGCTTTATTTATATTGATTTTTTTTGAGTTTGGTCTTCCTTGTTTTAGAGAATGGTATGTGTAGGATCATGAGGGGCCAAAAAGTGGTGATATTTTGACTAAAGTTCTTATTGATATGATGATTGAAAAATATCTATAACTTTCAAATGGTATCACATTTTTTGAATCTGAAACATGTGTCACATTCTATACTTTGTATACTAGAGGATTAAAAAAAGTTTGAATTTCATAAACTTTTGACCAAGTTATGGTGGTCTTACAAGTTTTTAATATTTTAAACAAGTTATAGTAAAAAAATCATAATTAATTATTTATTTTTAAAAATACAAAAAAAATATGCGTCACATTTGGACATGAGTCTTATACTTATATATCTATAATCTTATAAACAAATATTATGATTTGATTGCGATTAGGGTGGTCAGACAAACACCCGCTTCTTATCTTTTTCCTGAAATTTTAGTACTATTGCAATTGAAATTTCAAATTTTCATTAAATAGATTATTTTTTTTTCAAGAAGAAACTAGTTTCTTAGAAACTACATTCAATTTTCTACAGATTCTATTCTTGCATATTTTTGAAATAATGTTTGTAACTTTTTCAAAATTTTATGTAAAGTTGCAACTTAGGGGCTTGTTTGGCCTACCATGATCCTACACATACCCAGAAGCTTACGGGTGGCTGCAAGAAGTTGAATCCCACTTTTGGGCAAAAAGTGGAAGTGTTTTCTCTGTTTTTCAATTTTTCTGTCAATTGATGTCAAAATTTGATGCACTTAGAGATTGAATCTCAAAAAACTTCAATAGTAGAAAATGTAGTGCTCCAAGTCTACTTTTCAAATATGTAATTTATTTTAGTACCCACATGGTAGAAATCCCTTTTTAGTAGGCATGTTTAAAAACCAGTTTTTCAAAATGCTTGTTTTAGGACCATACCACACATGTGTACGACCACCCTTTTTTGGTGCAAATAAATGAATTTTTGCAAATCCTTTTGGGAAATGATACCTAAGACACCAAATATTGATGAGAATATTTTTTCTTATTTTTTATTGAATAATTTTTTTTTTATTAATTTTTAACTAACAATAAAGTATATTTTCAAAACATCGAGTGTACGACCACCATAATTTGATGAAAATTTCATATTTTTCAATTTTTTTTTTTAATATTCAAAAGAATTGTATGTAGATCGATGTCATATAATTTATTTTTCTAAAATTCTAAAAACAAAAAGTTATTAAAGGTTTAGTGAACCTTGGTATTTTAGGTTTAGGTTCCACTTTTGATTAATAAATAATACAAAAATAGTAAAAATAATCTCATCACTATGAAATTTACATTTCTGAAATCAGGACACTGAAAAATCTAATGGGTTTTCGTTTTGTCAAAAAATTCAATCAGAAAAGCCCTCAAAAAATTAGGCCAAGGTAGAAATCTGATGTCGTTTTACCTTAGTCATTTTTTGGAGGTCCAAGCATAGGCTTGGTCCCACCAAGCCTATCCCGAAGCAAAAAACAATGCTAAGGGTTGTTTCCCACCCCTAATTTTAACAAACAGGCACCTGATTCTAAAACGGGCACCCGATTTGAAAAAAACAAGCGCTCGTTTAGCTTCGGGAACCCGAACCAAAACGGACGCATGTTTCCGAAAAATGTGCACCTATTTTTGAATGGTTCGGGCACCTGTTTCTAGCGGGCTCTTTTCCCAACCCACGGACTTCCGCGAGATTGGGACCCAACTTTGTGCATTTACCCTTACATCCATGTTGTTGATATTTGATGTATATATTTTTATGATTTAATGAGATTGAACATCTGGGCGTTGTTGAGGCTTTCCTCTTATGTTTGTGAAGGAGATCTTATTTTACATAACTTATCACTTTGTGGCGTTGATAGATGGACACGATTTAGATATAATTTACAAGTTATCTATGTTTTCTATGGCTACTTCCTAGAGGATAATATATTCACATGGTTTAGTGTGGTGGAGTTGCAAGAGTTATGGTACAATGTCGTGAGTGATTATTTAGGATTCCAATTACATGTGTAGATGATTGTGATTGTTCTTTGTTATTACATTATTTATTAATTTGTCACTGGTATAAGTGTTGTTAGGTAGACTTGGTATTCCATGATCTATTTTTAGATTTAATATTATCTATGTAGAGGGAGTTGTTGGATGTTTTTTTTCTTCATTGACAAGTTTGACATGGAGCCTGTGATTACAATTTTCTAGCTGGATATATTGTTGGCATGAGTTATAGTGATGTTTAGATACCTTTAAGGTATAGATGATTGGATGCTTTAGTATATAATATGGTTTCTTTTTCCAATCATGTGGGTTTTTTATTTGGATGTGAGCAATCATTTGTTTGTTTTGTTCTAACTATTTTTTGCAACATTTGTGTTTGATGTTTTCCTTTGAGGAATTTTGGAATTTAGAGTTGTGTTTTGGTAATGGATTTGAATTTGTATTAATACTTTTATAAAGATAATTAAAATAATGAAGTTGTGGAAATAATTGGTAATAGTTGGAAGATGCATGTGTAGGTTTGGCAATAATTGGTAGTTCCATCTGTTGACAAGTAGAAAGTTGCCATTTTACATGTTTAATATTTTTTGTGCTTCCATTTTGTATCTTCAAGCTTCAACATTTAATTTAGAATATTTCCATTTGATCCATTGTAAGCTCTATAAATACAAGAGTTTTTGTAAGGCATTTTGAGAAGTGTTATTCATTATAGGGGTTATGCTACCAAATTGTTTAAAAAGAAGAGCAAGATGTAAACCCCATGTTAAGGTTGTGAGCCTACAAGTGTATCATAAATTATTTGTTTCATAGTAATACATTGGTTTGATGCTTTGGAGTGTGTTGTTGTTTTAACCTAAAAGGGGTTTCCCCACATATATTGGTGTTTCTTATCTTCTATAATTTTATGTTTCTTTCATATTTTTAAGTGTTGAATTTTCATGTAATTATGATGTTAAATTTTCCTTGGATCTATAAGTTACATTATCTTTCCTGTAAGTCTTGATGTGATGGGAAATCAACTATATATTCTATCCCACCTTAAGGCATAGTAGCATGTTATTGTATCAATTTGTTGAACATTTGATCTAAAGAAGCCCTATGATGCCTCTTCCTAGTAAGTATTATGAGGGGTATTATATTGTGCATGATAGTACTTCCTTGGTTTCCCTTTGGAATGAGTTATACAACTATTCACTTTGGCATTCCTCTTTTATGGAGGTGATCTTCAATCTTTAGTTGATTAATGTCCTTTACTTTATTGGAACCTATATTGTCAACTCTCATTGGTTGAGTAGTGTCATTGAGGTAACTCATGGAAATTCATGTGCCATTTGTATCTTTGAATATTAGATGTTTTTATCTTTTCATTCCATCTAATCATTGTTCAAGTAGTGTTATTGGTAGTATTCATGTATCTTGTGGCACTCTTGATCTTGATCTTGATCTTATTTTTAGATCAGGTACTTCAATTTTTAGCACTATAGTAGTCATATTTTGATAATTGACTACAAATTATTCATGATTTAGTGATTCTTTTTGTAGCATCATAAAATTGCGACCTTGCAATTTTAAACCATATTTGGGTTTTCACATTGGTGAATCAAATTCCTAATCCTAATTGGAGACCTGAGACATGCCCACACTGCCCAAAGCTTGCATCTCCTCGCACCCCACAATCTCCTATGATGCTTCTTGTTCTAAATTAGGGCAGGACATGGGCATGTCCTTTCCCTACTTTGGGCCACCTCTGCATTTATCCTTCATTGGGATTTGCATTTAGAAAGCAGGAAAAGTTTCCCTATGTCGGCCTATGACAAAAAATCAGTCAATTAACCCTAATTGGCAAATATATAAGACACAATTTCCCTTCCTATTTGCATAAGAGAGATTAAGGTAAACAAGAATTATCGTCATTCAAGCATTCAAGTATTCAAGCATTCCTTTCAAGCATTGAGAATTCTCAAGTCTCCTTTCAAGGCCAGGTGTTGCATTCAAGTCAAGGATTCAACCATTGAAGAGGATATCTCTTTCATCATTCAATTACACACAAGCAACTCTATCTACATTTCAACTGCATTCTCCCTTGAGGTGAATTCTATTTCAGTCTTTCATTTAAATTTACTTGCAAGTACTACTTTTCATCATTTGATTAATTCCAAAATTGGGGTTTGACCTAAAGGAAAACTCCCAATCCCAACCCCTTTTCCTCTCTTTTCCGTGTGTAGATTGCAGGTGCCCATCTGTTTTTGTATATTTGGACTCCATTCTCAGAGGCGAAAAAACCTTTTTCGGCGCACGGATTTTTCGGAGGACCGTGTGCATTTTCAACATAGTCCCAACAATTTTTTCTCAAATTTGCAGGGGAGATTCATCTCGACATTTTACTACCAATTATAGGTGCACAACTTCATCCCGCATTCCTACCTCATGTTATAGTCATTTCTTTGTCTCTTTTACACTTAGTCTTAAATCGCATAATCCAACCTTTTACATTCTAAAAGAGGGGTTACTTTTACTTTCCAAATCCATTGTCAATTCACTTAGCATTCAATGTCTTCCTATTGAGATTGGATCTAGTGAATTCTCCCCCCTCTTTTAAATGTAATGTGCGTGAAAAGGTTAAGGAGAATCTTTTGTGAAACTTTCACTCCTTCTCTGGAGGAGAGAAAATCTTTCCTCTTGATTTCTTCATCACCCTCTTTGACCACTACTACACTTTTATTGTTCCTATTATTGTTGGGACATTATTTTGGAGGCTACTTAGTCCTTCATATTTTTTTTTTCTTTTAGAGAGGATTTTTCTCCCGCTAGTTTTTTTTTCTTCTTTTCATTATTTTTGAGATATTATTTGTAAATGAGTATCTCATCAAGGATTTTTGTTGGGATCCATTTTTTTCACACTAAATTAAACTTAAGGGGGGTGTTGGTGTGAATAACGCGTTTTACCCAACTAGTTTACGTAGTGAGTCCTATTCACATGTTATGTTGAATTGGGTCCTAGTGAGTCCTATTCACATGTCAAGTTTAATTGGGTCTTAGGAATATTTCAAGAAGTATTGATTCTCTTGATGAGGTCATATGTTATATTATAAAATATACCTTTTGTGTTTGAGATCATTTAATATATATGTTTAATCTCATGTCATAGCCTGATTCAGACATATGCCATGATCTTGTCTAATCCTATCTATTACCTTGCATATATAAGGAAAGGATATATTGCATTTTAAATCAACCTACAAGCTCACATCTTGTATCATATTGTATTCTTATTTGGTAAAATAGCATCTAATATTATTGATTCTCTCTTGTCTCTGTGGAGATTATTTGGTGTTTTGGATTGAATATCTTGGGTGCTCCATTCAATAAGGTATTGAACCATATGCTATTCAAATAGTTCGGACCTTTTCTTGCATATTTGTATTTACAATTTTTTACTTATCCCTAAGTTGCTCCTAAGGGTGCTATTAGTGTGAATAGAGTGTTTTGTGGAACTAGTTCAACTATTAGGGCCTATTCACACATGTTTCTAGGGATTTAGGAATATTAATATGTTTTTAGAATACATTCAATATTATATTTAGTTTGTTCACTAACTAAGATTAAAACATTCATCAAAATCTCATCTTTTTCTAGGGTAAAAGTACAAAGTCGTGTCACATTTTATTAGCACAAGTCAATTTAAACATTTCCAACTAAAAATCAATTTTGTGTAAATAAATGGTCTAGTTAGATTCATTTTGGCTAAGTTAGATGTGGGACACAACTTTTCCAACAGAAAGTCTCCACTAAATATATATTTTGTACCAATTTTGGGGCCAATTTACAAAAGAAAAATTATTTAAAAAACTTGATGTTTGAACAACTCCTACTATTATAAATAATATTTTTTAAATATATATATAAATACCCCTTTGTAGATCTATAAATGTAGTTTTCTAGAATGTACCTTTCTAATTAGTTTAATTAGTTTTTAGTTTTTATTTTGAATTTTTACTAAAATTAGGTAATCAACACCAAAATAAAAGGTTAATTATTTTGTCAAGGAAAAATGCTAAAAATTATTTTACATTTTAAAAAAAATATGATGTACTAGAAGAAATTCTATGTCAAGATGATATATTTTTTATATTTTGGATAATTAGTTAAGACAAAAGATGATGTATCATTGAAACAACAACGGTTCCAATATACACATAATCATATTTATTTAAAAATATATATCTATCAAAATGATAAAAAAATTCATGCACAAGAGTATCAAGTTATATCTATACAAGAGTGGCATCTCATGTAACTTCATTTTAAATATTATATAAACCACTAAATTATTGTGTCTATTTTGTAAAAAATATTATATTAAAATTATTGATGGATTACACCAAGAATCTAAAAGCACAAAAATAGTATTCCACTAGTGAAACAATAAGCACATAGGATAATCTATCATATAATATGAAGAGAGTATAAAATATACATAGATGCCCTGCATATATAGACAATATAGATGAGGTAACAAGGTAGGAGTGAAACACTAATTGTCCCTCCAAAGGTGGAACACTTGTAAGGTAACTTTGGAAAATGTGTGAGAAAGGGTCAAATATTAATGCAAAGATGTATCAGAAAGTGACGACTCATGTCTCAACCACATGAGGTGATACAAAAGAATAAAAAATCCAACGTAAACTTAAGCTATGTGTGAGTATGTCAATCCTAGAAAGGTGATTAGCTAAGTAGGTCTATAATGACTTCATTAACCTTTGCAGAAAATAGAACTTGATTTCAAGCTACCAATCAAAAGTTATTAAATAATCAATTTCTTAAAAAAAGGGCCCATTTTAAATATGAATGCACTTAAAAATAAAAAAACATCACTAAGTCAATAGTGGACCTAGCCTTCCAAAACTTTATAGAATTAGGATGAAAAAATATTTTTATTGGCTATCCACACTTGAAAATATTTCATGTTGTTTGATAGTTATAGCAAAAAGGAAAACCCCCTTGCCTTGCAATCTTTTTGAATAAGTTGAAAAATATGAAAATGCCACTAATGGTTTGGACAAAGGGTTAATATAATATTTAGTTAACCACTAATGTGACATAAAATTATAATAATAACACTAAAATGTTACAATAAATATGTAACAAAAAAATAAATATTTTTCATTTTTGAACTATTGTTTATCATATGTTAGGGCACTATTGGAGGTAGTGGTGTTGAGTGAGAAAGGGGAAAACTTGAAGAATTAAGATATCTTAAAATATTGATGTAGATAATCCACATACCCAATCAACTAAGGGAGATCTTTATCCAAACTCACCTATCGGATTAGGTGACAACCCTTCACCGACTTCACAAAATCCCTCGTAAGGATATTGAGTACTCATAAGGTTTCCATACCCCAAAGGTACACCCTTGATCATAAAATCTCATCTAACCATTGACATACATTCAAATAGGGTAAACCAACGTGACTAAACCCTAATCCAAGCTCTTCATCATTCAATCACCCCAAACACCCCTTTGTAACCACTCACTCAAGATCATTCCCTCATTAGGACTCCCTATCTCCACTAAGACCCAACTCAAAACATGTAATATAAATCCACAAGAAAATGTACTTGTTGGCACTCCTACAAGGAATTATCAGCATATACCATCATGGTTCTCTACCCCCCCACAACCACCCAAGAGATCTCAATAACATTCATTGTAGTTCCACTATTATTTAGGACAATCAGTGATTCATGGTTCATTCCTCCTTCATATGTCTTAAAAAAATAAAAATTATGATGAAGGGATTCTCTACTTCCCTCTTTGACACCAAAATCAACACTAACTCCCTTCCTGACCTTGCAAAGTGTAGGGACTCAATTTACTGTCATACTGTGGCAGTCACAACACTTTCCTTAGGATAGTCATTTCATTTCACTATTGGTATATCTTGGCCTTGCCACTCCTTGGGAAACTTTTACACACCCATCACTACCTTCCACTAGTCCTCCAAAACCCTCTTTTCACTGGATCACCTTTAAAACACCAACAACATGCTGCTATTCATAGTTTGAGACACAAAATCAGACTTTGCGTCCTCTCTAATGACTATCAATTGCTTCATGAGACCCTACAAGGAGTATATAAAATAAATTCATGTTTTCAAGGGTCATTCCACGCTTTGTCATGGAGGTATCAACGTGGAAATGCCCCCAAACACATTTATGACTGTCACGGGTTACTCTAGACTAGGGTTTTGACAGTTTTTATTAAATTTGCTACAACTTTCACAAATCGGAATGGAATTCAATGAAATAAAAAGGAAAATTTAGAGGGGTCACTCCTCTATAATATAAAATTAATTTTAAAAGAAAATGAATAAGGTTCTACAATGAAAAAAACTATGGAGCATACTATCACGTCTGAGAACACAATGGTATTGTAGAATACTCCAAGATTTTATTGACTTTATTTTTTAAAACATACATCAAACTTCACAATTACTGAGGAAAGGATTATTTAAATGTTCTTCAAGCCTTCTCCAATGGTTATAACAAATATTTGAACTTGCATTATCAACTAACACCTAATCACCCATATAAATACAAAAGTTACTTTGATAACATTGGCAATTTTGCTTAGAATAGGTCATAAACTCAACCTAAGACCATTATGACTCAAAAATGATAGAAATAGGTTCAAATAGGTCTATAAGAACTTTATACACCATTAAAGACCATATATAACCCATTGGCACATATTTTCCACAAATTGACAATTTTGATAATATTTGTCAACATGACTCCTCAAAGAATCAACACATCACCTAATGGTCTTAATGACCTTTATTACATCAAATATGGTATTTGAAGACCTAATTCATGAAAAAAACTCAAAACATTGACTTGTTACCAAAATGGTCTCATGGTGGCCATCTTGTGCTAGGTTCTCCTACACCAATTCATATCCAAGCATGTGTGTGTGATTAGGATTTTGTCATTTTCATGCCATTTAATATAATATATGTGATTAAATTCAAGAAGCAAAGCATAATTATCAGTCATTATAGATCTGAGGTATATCTTTCCATTGTTTATTTAAGTATTGCAATATTTCATTCAAGGTTGATTCCTAAACTGGAGTTTGACATAGGCAAACCCCTATTCCCAACATGTTTCCCTTCTCTAATGCGTGGAGGAATAGGTACAAAGTTGCGATCTTCATAATTGGCTTTATTTACTATAATGCCCATTAAAATACCCTAGAGAAACTAACCACCAAATATGCAAATAGAGCTAATTTTTTTTTTTTTAAACATCATCTACTACAAAACACATAACCAAATACTCATATGTATCTAACATCCAGATACACGATATACACATATCCACCATGAACATAAACATAAAAGCATAACCATGTGAACTCATTATGCAAGTGGAAATATGAAACACTCAACATTAACTTCCCTAGGGTATCTCAATGCCACTAGTTATAGCATCGGCAAGAACATATCATCATTCTTACTACCATAATCTAATGCATTCTAACACTTACTCTATATACTGCGAGTAAAATAATTGATAATGAAAATACCATTAACCCCCTTAGAATTTATTTTAAGATCACCAATCCAAATGTTCCTAATCCCAATTACTTTTTCATTATCTAAACATTATTAATCCATTTCTTCGATAATCTATCACATTCCTAATCTATTTCTTTAACATAATAGACATCCACATAACACTAAATACAAATCAATATATTTAATTACATTATTTTCATCATTATATCAATATCCAAGATACAAAAAAATATATCAACTATCATTACATATGAGTACATTATCCATTTTACATCAAGGAGCATAGCTCTCAATCTATAAATACAAGGATCTCATGAAATCTACAAATACATATGCCATAAGAATCATGTACAATAATTTTCTACAAGTATCCATCCATAAGCTGAAGAGATAAGAATCCACATCTACGCATAAGAGAATCCAATGAAGAAAATCCCAATGGAAGAAGGCATCAAACCACCCCAACATGTGGAACCATAAGGAACCATCTCCCATGCTAGGAGATGACACAAGATCTCACACACACTTTAGATCTAGGCTGACAGCTAACAACCAAAGGACATAAGGAAACCTCAAATTAAATCACATAATAATACCACAATCACAAAACAAGGCTAGCTCAAAGCACAAGGCATAACATAATATCTCTAGAGAATACTCAACAAATTAAGGCTAAAGGTGTAAGGACCTAAATGTAAGGAAGGAGTATCATCACATGCTATCACCAATAAGAAACCAATGGGAACCTGTCCTGACATCCATGATACTCATGTGGAGTCATCTCAACCTTTGAGGATATCAAGGTAGTTTGACTTACCTAGATCACCAAGGTCTACTCAACCATTCCCAGGATACTATAAACACCCTAGGAAAATAAGTTGAGGCCAAAAATCCATTTGTTATCTTATTAAGATGAATAACTAGACTACCCAACCCACCTATATGATTAATTATTTATGTTATCACTTGATTACAAGGAAAACTCCCAATGAGCTATCCTAGCGGTCTAGACCCTGATAACCTAGCAATCTAATCCTCATGACCCTAGTCACTCATATGGAAGCCCACTCCTCCTAGCATGCACCTAGACCATAGGGTAACAACATGCACAACACAAAAGAAGGCTCATAAATACATCATAACTGGATAACCAAGGTAAATCAACAAAGATAATCAAGAGATATGTATAACATATGTCATGATCACAACCTCTCATATATAGTCAAGAATCACAAAACAGTCAAGAATCTCAATGGCGTCATATACAATGTGAGCCTAAGAAGTAACAACAAGGTATCAAAATCTTTCTTGAAACCAAAACACCCATATAATCCATTGTAGTCACTAATCTAATCCTAAAACAACTTCAAGAACACAAAAACCGACATAAAACTATTGGATATTGTTGCTACTAGGATATGTTGGTGTCATTGATGTCAACATATTCTCGTGTTTTGGTGATCTAATGATTATAGAGAGTTGATCTAGTTGGTTTATCTATTTGGGATGCTGAATTAACTAGAGATAGTTCATTCTTTATCGGTTTCAGTGATCCAGAAGTTTATTCGATCATATCATTTGATTTGGATTGATATTTGGTTCTTTTGTTTAGTAGTTGGTAGAATCTGGTATTTGATCTATTGTGCTCTAGTATGATCATATCTTAAGTTACAGACTTGGGAGAGTGTTTGGGATGTTCATGTGTATCTTCATTTCAGATGGTTCATGATTTGGTGCTCCGCAAGTTATCTTTCTATTCTGAATTGTTGTTGTTAAGTGTTCTTGAGTGTTAGCGTGTTGATTGATGGAGATTTGATTAAGTGGTGTTGGTGCAACTATTGCAGATGGTTCTAACGTGCTTGTTGGTATTTCCCAATCATGTCCTATTTATTTTGGTGGTTCGCATTGATCATTGTGTGCATTCTTGAAGATTTTATGGGTTCAGTTATTTTATTCATATTATGTGGTATTTTTGGCGGCGTAGCATGTTGCAGTTGATCTTGGCGGGATTTTTGGTGGTGTTGCATAATCGAGGATTTGATTTGGGTCCATGCTATGTCATCTATGGCATTGTATTGGTTTGATGATTTATTCATGTATCGTGTGATGTAATTTTGTTATTAGGTGTTGAGGGTTTGAGCTGACCTTGTAGTCAAGGTTGATGAATTGTATAAATGTGTTATATTCATGTAATTTTTGGTGTGGTGGTTGTGTCTTCATTATTAGAGAGTGATGTATGTGTGAATAAGTGAATTCATCTTTCAGTATGGTGTATTGATAAGAAAATGTTGCTGAGAAGATAAATAAGCTTAATCAGAAGCATCATCAAGCATTAGGAGATGCTATTCTCTCAGTTCATCTAAACTGGATTGCAATCTAAACCTTATTTTAAGGTAGTGAACCTTCCCCGAGGGTTGGATCCTTCTGAGTCATTATATTTTGAGCAGTGAGCTCTAGGTAGTGTGCCTGAATGCATGTGCATTCCCCATTGTAATATTTATAGATACTACTACAGAGTATCATCTTATTGTGGGTAGGTTCCCAATGTGGTTTTTCCCTTAACTGGATTTTCCACGTCAAAATCCTAGTGTTATGTGTGTTGTTTCTATTTTGTTTATCTTTATTCTTGTTGTACATGATTAGATATGAGATGTGCTTATTTTGTTTAATTTGGTAAAAATTGATTCACCCCCCCCCCTCTCAGTTTTCCTTCATTGTTGTTGCCAACAAAAACAACTTTTGGAAAGTCACGGACATGGAAAAGTCAACTTAGACTGAGAAAAAGACCACAAAATAGTAAATAGGGAAGTCTTGTGCATTTGCCTAATTCTGCAGGGCATATGATCAATTTTGTTGCGCATATGATCAATTTTGTGGCACATATGATCAATTTTGTTGCACATATGATCAATTTTATGGAACATATGATCAATTCTATGACTTATATGACCAATCCTATGGCACATATGACCAATTAAATGACACGACCAATTACTTGGCACATATGATCAATTTTGTGGCGCATATGAAACAAAGACAAGAAATACACTACAAATGGAAATACATATTTATGATAAAGTCTAGAATAAACTATCTTTCATACGAAACTAGAATCATCCAAAAGAGAACGCAATGCCAAGAACAAATAAGAGAAATTAATAAAATAATAAATGGTAGACCAATGCATAAGATCACTTCTCACAGAGACATAGAATAAACTTCCAGCTATACACAACAAAACCAAATGCAGAGTGCTAAAATGAAATCTCTAAAACATTAGATAACAAAGGGAATTCCAAGGCACATATAGTGTGAATAATTACACTCCCAAACTGAACAACCAAGAAGGCCAAATGCATCTATGACAAAACCTAGAGAACAAACTCAAAAAATATTTTACGACATTGCACAGTAATCAGAATCCATAGAATATATATACTGCCCCAAACTTTATTATGATTATGAAACTATATCAATAATCTAAAAATTATTATTTTCCCCATTTCCCACAAACAATCTTTTCCGAAAGAAAATTACATAGAAGGTGAAAATCTCCAACCTAGAATATTGTTATGGCAATGAAGTTCATTGTAGCACAATTCCAAACCAAAATATGGCCAAAATCAAGCCAAATCTAAGCCTCAATTAATGAAAAATCCAATTACACAAAAAAGTCTCTAGGAAGCCAACCCGAGCAAAGTCTTAGAAAACATATTTATAAAAATGTATTAAAAAAAATGCACTAAAACCGACTACTCAAAATAATTACTATATTTCATACCAACCCTTTCTCAAATTTGAGCTAAGAAATATAAAATAATATTAGTTACTTACCTAATTCTCATAGCCAATAAAATAATATGGTAGGTAGAAGATAAAATATTTAATTAATCAAATAACCCAAATAGAAAAAATGAAATATAATAAGTTACCAAGATATAACGACCAATAATAAATAAAATATGGGCACAATAAAATATAAAAACCCAATTAATATAAAGTCACAAACCAAATAAATAAAACAATAAATCCAAAGGCTCCAATAATAAAATAATTAAACAATAAATAATAAATAACAAATAATAAAATCAATAAATCAAGGCTTAATAAATATTAAATAAAATGACATTAATGGGTAAGTGCACAAAGATGGTCGTCAAAAAGGGGGCTATAAGTGGACACCTTTTTTTAGAAATTAGGTGAACCTGAACTTGGAGGAAAAGTTTTGAAAGTCATCCATTCAAGATATGAAGATAATCAAAGAAAAAATATTGTAGTACTATAAATCTAGTTTCC